>NC_142632.1:2685000-2820000 GCF_059453375.1 Lepisosteus platostomus
AATGCCGGGGAATGGCACCTGTAAAGTGTTAATTGGGGCACAGGAACAGCCCGTCTCGTCTCGGGGGGGCCGGCTTCAGAGACAATACAGCAAACACAGCGGGGCGGGGGAAGAAGACGACACCACACATGCGGGTACATTCAGCTCCGGCGGGAACGAGACATTTGTCGGTCTTTTCAAGTGCCGAGAGCCGAGCAATCCTTCACTTGTATCGTTTCTCCCCGGTGACTAGATCTGGCCCTGCGACTCTCGACTGGGCTCACCCCCGGGGCAGCCCAGCAGGTGTGAGCCTGGCCGGCACCCGGATGGGAGATTCCACCCCGGAAAAGCTCCGGTTGCTGCTGCTCCTGCAAGAGGTGTGACTGGGACCAGTAGGGAGCGCTCACCCTGCGGGCTGTGTGGCTCTCTTACGCCCCAGCCTCCTGATGGCGACACTCTGCAGCACAAACAGGCGCCGTCCTTCGGGGGAGGCGTCAAACCGAGGTCCCGACCCTCCTTGGCCATTAGGAAACCCCAGGGCGTCTCTCAAAAAGAGACGCCGGGGGTGTCCCTCTGGTGTTAGTGCTCCCCTTTACACATCAGTCGGGGTCTCCTCCTAATCCCCGTCTCACCTGTAACAATCAATGACGAGGCCCCCCTGTCCGTGAGATTTAGTACTCGCGCAAGAGACCGGGGGCAGAGCGCGAACGCGGTCCCCCGCCCCCCACAAAGTGCGCGCTCCGGGTTCCCTCTCGGGGCCCTGCAACACAGCGGAAGGGCAGCGAGAAGGAGCCTCTTGCTCTGACGCCGCAAGGCCACAAGAGGGCGGAGGCGCCGCGCGCCCGGCCGACGTGTTGGACCGGTGCGCTTTACGTGCTGAAATAAACACGCGAAAGCCCCGAAATGTTTCCAGAGTGCTGTGCACTGGAGGTTTTTGTCTGGTGAAGACTTGCCTGGTGCTCCTCCGTGCAGATTGTTTGTCCTCCTCCAGTGCGGGACGAGCCAACACAAGGGAGCGCATTCGCCAACATCCAGGCACGCAATGCGATTTGGAAAGCAGCTCCTTTCCAAAGAGTGGCACACGAACGATCCTTCAGTCCCGCTCGGGGAGCACGGAACCCCCGCCACACACAGCTTCAAGTAGCGAGTCAGGCGCCGGGGCTTTCGCTTACGGCCACACCACCCTGAACACGCCCGATCTCGTCTGATCTCGGAAGCTAAGCAGCGTCGGGCCTGGTTAGTACTTGGATGGGAGACTGCCTGGGAATACCAGGTGCTGTAAGCTTTTGCTCTCCCGGCCAGCAGGGGTCGCCGTTGGTGCCGTAGGCTTTGGGAGGAAAACCTGCAGGATGGAAAGGTGATCTATAGCCTCATCTCTAGAGATGTTTTGTTGCTGTGGCATGTGTGTGACCCATATTCAAAAAAAAAAACCCGTATGTAAAACGAATATCGAAGCTGCCTCTAAATCTGCAAATGAAGATGAGTCGATAAACCACTCGTTTTTCGTATAACTAGACATATATTCATTTGTTACCGATTTCATTCATTGAGCACGGATACAATAGATGTACAGCCATTCACTGTTTGACATGTCTGCACTGGTACAGAACCGAGCAATCAGAAAACGGGTGAAACTGTCTTTAGACTCAGCATACAGTACCGAGGCCCCCCATGACCAAATAAAGGCTAACCTCGATAATCAGCCTAAAGAACGCAGACTACAGCAAAACGACTGACTTTGAAAAGGGAATGAACGTCCGGAAGGAGTAGTGGAACTAGCTTGAGATGCTTCTCCGGACCCCTAACTAAAAGCCAGCGAGAACCAGCAGCGGCGTCCACTCCTGTCGAACCGGGATCCTTCCGCAGCCACGCAGCTCGTGGTGTCCTAACCCTCCCGTATCTGATTTTGGACCAAGCACATCAGGGGAGAGCGCGAACGCAGTCCCCCACTTCTAGAAATTATGCAGTCGAGATTCCCACATTTGGGGAATTCGCAGGGGTCAACACAGCCGGAGTGCAATGGCCGAGCCTCGCCCTGGGTGAACCTCCTTCTTGATCAAGGTATCTCCCCTGCCAGGTAAGTATGAGTTAAACAGGCCCCTGCAAGCGGCCCGCACCCACAGCACAAATCGCGCAGCCTAGGCCACCTCCTCGCCCCGCACGCCACCGCCTCCTGCTGGGCCCACTCTTTCACACACTCACACGCCACACTAACACTCAAAAGTGTGGGCAAAACGAGAAAACGAGCGCGCCGTTTCCTACACATCTGCAGTCGCCGTTGCGCATTCGCAGCATGTCCCGGGATGCAATTCGGCCTCATTTGCATAACTCCAGACCGGCAGATCGCCACGCAAGCTCGCGACGTGCGCCTGCCACACACCGAACAAACCTTTTCAGCAATTTCCAAAAAACGGGCCTGCTCGCCTGCCCACAAGGCTCCGTCTCTTACCTGCTCTCCAGAGCCTGCTGCCTTCTGTGCTTTTCTCTCGGCACCGCTGCAGTGCACACAACTCCTGCAGCGGGAGGGGGGGAGAAAGTTCCCGCGCTCCGCCGCAGGGAAGGCTCGCTCCGTGCGCACACGTCCTTTCGATGCCAGTCCAACAAGTGCTCCGCATTAGCTGCGTCGGGGCTCCGGCGTGTCGCACCTCACCTCACCTCGCACTGCCCCCTCCTTGAATGTCTGCCGCTGGGCATGCCCCGCTCTCCTCCGCCTTATCTTATCGCGTGTGAGCACCGACAATGGCCACAATGCCGGGGAATGGCACCTGTAAAGTGTTAATTGGGGCACAGGAACAGCCCGTCTCGTCTCGGGGGGGCCGGCTTCAGAGACAATACAGCAAACACAGCGGGGCGGGGGAAGAAGACGACACCACACATGCGGGTACATTCAGCTCCGGCGGGAACGAGACATTTGTCGGTCTTTTCAAGTGCCGAGAGCCGAGCAATCCTTCACTTGTATCGTTTCTCCCCGGTGACTAGATCTGGCCCTGCGACTCTCGACTGGGCTCACCCCCGGGGCAGCCCAGCAGGTGTGAGCCTGGCCGGCACCCGGATGGGAGATTCCACCCCGGAAAAGCTCCGGTTGCTGCTGCTCCTGCAAGAGGTGTGACTGGGACCAGTAGGGAGCGCTCACCCTGCGGGCTGTGTGGCTCTCTTACGCCCCAGCCTCCTGATGGCGACACTCTGCTGCACAAACAGGCGCCGTCCTTCGGGGGAGGCGTCAAACCGAGGTCCCGACCCTCCTTGGCCATTAGGAAACCCCAGGGCATCTCTCAAAAAGAGACGCCGTGGGTGTCCCTCTGGTGTTAGTGCTCCCCTTTACCCATCAGTCGGGGTCTCCTCCTAATCCCCGTCTCACCTGTAACAATCAATGACGAGGCCCCCCTGTCCGTGAGATTTAGTACTCGCGCAAGAGACCGGGGGCAGAGCGCGAACGCGGTCCCCCGCCCCCCACAAAGTGCGCGCTCCGGGTTCCCTCTCGGGGCCCTGCAACACAGCGGAAGGGCAGCGAGAAGGAGCCTCTTGCTCTGACGCCGCAAGGCCACAAGAGGGCGGAGGCGCCGCGCGCCCGGCCGACGTGTTGGACCGGTGCGCTTTACGTGCTGAAATAAACACGCGAAAGCCCCGAAATGTTTCCAGAGTGCTGTGCACTGGAGGTTTTTGTCTGGTGAAGACTTGCCTGGTGCTCCTCCGTGCAGATTGTTTGTCCTCCTCCAGTGCGGGACGAGCCAACACAAGGGAGCGCATTCGCCAACATCCAGGCACGCAATGCGATTTGGAAAGCAGCTCCTTTCCAAAGAGTGGCACACGAACGATCCTTCAGTCCCGCTCGGGGAGCACGGAACCCCCGCCACACACAGCTTCAAGTATCGAGTCAGGCGCCGGGGCTTTCGCTTACGGCCACACCACCCTGAACACGCCCGATCTCGTCTGATCTCGGAAGCTAAGCAGCGTCGGGCCTGGTTAGTACTTGGATGGGAGACTGCCTGGGAATACCAGGTGCTGTAAGCTTTTGCTCTCCCGGCCAGCAGGGGTCGCCGTTGGTGCCGTAGGCTTTGGGAGGAAAACCTGCAGGATGGAAAGGTGATCTATAGCCTCATCTCTAGAGATGTTTTGTTGCTGTGGCATGTGTGTGACCCATATTCAAAAAAAAAAACCCGTCTGTAAAACGAATATCGAAGCTGCCTCTAAATCTGCAAATGAAGATGAGTCGATGAACCACTCGTTTTTCGTATAACTAGACATATATTCATTTGTTACCGATTTCATTCATTGAGCACGGATACAATAGAGGTACAGCCATTCACTGTTTGACATGTCTGCACTGGTACAGAACCGAGCAATCAGAAAACGGGTGAAACTGTCTTTAGACTCAGCATACAGTACCGAGGCCCCCCATGACCAAATAAAGGCTAACCTCGATAATCAGCCTAAAGAACGCAGACTACAGCCAAACGACTGACTTTGAAAAGGGAATGAACGTCCGGAAGGAGTAGTGGAACTAGCTTGAGATGCTTCTCCGGACCCCTAACTAAAAGCCAGCGAGAACCAGCAGCGGCGTCCACTCCTGTCGAACCGGGATCCTTCCGCAGCCACGCAGCTCGTGGTGTCCTAACCTTCCTGTATCTGATTTTGGACCAAGCACATCAGGGGAGAGCGCGAACGCAGTCCCCCACTACCAGAAATTATGCAGTCGAGATTCCCACATTTGGGGAATTCGCAGGGGTCAGCACAGCCGGAGTGCAATGGCCGAGCCTCGCCCTGGGTGAACCTCCTTCTTGATCAAGGTATCTCCCCTGCCAGGTAAGTATGAGTTAAACAGGCCCCTGCAAGCGGCCCGCACCCACAGCACAAATCGCGCAGCCTAGGCCACCTCCTCGCCCCGCACGCCACCGCCTCCTGCTGGGCCCACTCTTTCACACACTCACACGCCACACTAACACTCAAAAGTGTGGGCAAAACGAGAAAACGAGCGCGCCGTTTCCTACACATCTGCAGTCGCCGTTGCGCATTCGCAGCATGTCCCGGGATGCAATTCGGCCTCATTTGCATAACTCCAGACCGGCAGATCGCCACGCAAGCTCGCGACGTGCGCCTGCCACACACCGAACAAACCTTTTCAGCAATTTCCAAAAAACGGGCCTGCTCGCCTGCCCACAAGGCTCCGTCTCTTACCTGCTCTCCAGAGCCTGCTGCCTTCTGTGCTTTTCTCTCGGCACCGCTGCAGTGCACACAACTCCTGCAGCGGGAGGGGGGGAGAAAGTTCCCGCGCTCCGCCGCAGGGAAGGCTCGCTCCGTGCGCACACGTCCTTTCGATGCCAGTCCAACAAGTGCTCCGCATTAGCTGCGTCGGGGCTCCGGCGTGTCGCACCTCACCTCACCTCGCACTGCCCCCTCCTTGAATGTCTGCCGCTGGGCATGCCCCGCTCTCCTCCGCCTTATCTTATCGCGTGTGAGCACCGACAATGGCCACAATGCCGGGGAATGGCACCTGTAAAGTGTTAATTGGGGCACAGGAACAGCCCGTCTCGTCTCGGGGGGGCCGGCTTCAGAGACAATACAGCAAACACAGCGGGGCGGGGGAAGAAGACGACACCACACATGCGGGTACATTCAGCTCCGGCGGGAACGAGACATTTGTCGGTCTTTTCAAGTGCCGAGAGCCGAGCAATCCTTCACTTGTATCGTTTCTCCCCGGTGACTAGATCTGGCCCTGCGACTCTCGACTGGGCTCACCCCCGGGGCAGCCCAGCAGGTGTGAGCCTGGCCGGCACCCGGATGGGAGATTCCACCCCGGAAAAGCTCCGGTTGCTGCTGCTCCTGCAAGAGGTGTGACTGGGACCAGTAGGGAGCGCTCACCCTGCGGGCTGTGTGGCTCTCTTACGCCCCAGCCTCCTGATGGCGACACTCTGCTGCACAAACAGGCGCCGTCCTTCGGGGGAGGCGTCAAACCGAGGTCCCGACCCTCCTTGGCCATTAGGAAACCCCAGGGCGTCTCTCAAAAAGAGACGCCGTGGGTGTCCCTCTGGTGTTAGTGCTCCCCTTTACCCATCAGTCGGGGTCTCCTCCTAATCCCCGTCTCACCTGTAACAATCAATGACGAGGCCCCCCTGTCCGTGAGATTTAGTACTCGCGCAAGAGACCGGGGGCAGAGCGCGAACGCGGTCCCCCGCCCCCCACAAAGTGCGCGCTCCGGGTTCCCTCTCGGGGCCCTGCAACACAGCGGAAGGGCAGCGAGAAGGAGCCTCTTGCTCTGACGCCGCAAGGCCACAAGAGGGCGGAGGCGCCGCGCGCCCGGCCGACGTGTTGGACCGGTGCGCTTTACGTGCTGAAATAAACACGCGAAAGCCCCGAAATGTTTCCAGAGTGCTGTGCACTGGAGGTTTTTGTCTGGTGAAGACTTGCCTGGTGCTCCTCCGTGCAGATTGTTTGTCCTCCTCCAGTGCGGGACGAGCCAACACAAGGGAGCGCATTCGCCAACATCCAGGCACGCAATGCGATTTGGAAAGCAGCTCCTTTCCAAAGAGTGGCACACGAACGATCCTTCAGTCCCGCTCGGGGAGCACGGAACCCCCGCCACACACAGCTTCAAGTATCGAGTCAGGCGCCGGGGCTTTTGCTTACGGCCACACCACCCTGAACACGCCCGATCTCGTCTGATCTCGGAAGCTAAGCAGCGTCGGGCCTGGTTAGTACTTGGATGGGAGACTGCCTGGGAATACCAGGTGCTGTAAGCTTTTGCTCTCCCGGCCAGCAGGGGTCGCCGTTGGTGCCGTAGGCTTTGGGAGGAAAACCTGCAGGATGGAAAGGTGATCTATAGCCTCATCTCTAGAGATGTTTTGTTGCTGTGGCATGTGTGTGACCCATATTCAAAAAAAAAAACCCGTCTGTAAAACGAATATCGAAGCTGCCTCTAAATCTGCAAATGAAGATGAGTCGATGAACCACTCGTTTTTCGTATAACTAGACATATATTCATTTGTTACCGATTTCATTCATTGAGCACGGATACAATAGAGGTACAGCCATTCACTGTTTGACATGTCTGCACTGGTACAGAACCGAGCAATCAGAAAACGGGTGAAACTGTCTTTAGACTCAGCATACAGTACCGAGGCCCCCCATGACCAAATAAAGGCTAACCTCGATAATCAGCCTAAAGAACGCAGACTACAGCCAAACGACTGACTTTGAAAAGGGAATGAACGTCCGGAAGGAGTAGTGGAACTAGCTTGAGATGCTTCTCCGGACCCCTAACTAAAAGCCAGCGAGAACCAGCAGCGGCGTCCACTCCTGTCGAACCGGGATCCTTCCGCAGCCACGCAGCTCGTGGTGTCCTAACCTTCCTGTATCTGATTTTGGACCAAGCACATCAGGGGAGAGCGCGAACGCAGTCCCCCACTACCAGAAATTATGCAGTCGAGATTCCCACATTTGGGGAATTCGCAGGGGTCAGCACAGCCGGAGTGCAATGGCCGAGCCTCGCCCTGGGTGAACCTCCTTCTTGATCAAGGTATCTCCCCTGCCAGGTAAGTATGAGTTAAACAGGCCCCTGCAAGCGGCCCGCACCCACAGCACAAATCGCGCAGCCTAGGCCACCTCCTCGCCCCGCACGCCACCGCCTCCTGCTGGGCCCACTCTTTCACACACTCACACGCCACACTAACACTCAAAAGTGTGGGCAAAACGAGAAAACGAGCGCGCCGTTTCCTACACATCTGCAGTCGCCGTTGCGCATTCGCAGCATGTCCCGGGATGCAATTCGGCCTTATTTGCATAACTCCAGACCGGCAGATCGCCACGCAAGCTCGCGACGTGCGCCTGCCACACACCGAACAAACCTTTTCAGCAATTTCCAAAAAACGGGCCTGCTCGCCTGCCCACAAGGCTCCGTCTCTTACCTGCTCTCCAGAGCCTGCTGCCTTCTGTGCTTTTCTCTCGGCACCGCTGCAGTGCACACAACTCCTGCAGCGGGAGGGGGGGAGAAAGTTCCCGCGCTCCGCCGCAGGGAAGGCTCGCTCCGTGCGCACACGTCCTTTCGATGCCAGTCCAACAAGTGCTCCGCATTAGCTGCGTCGGGGCTCCGGCGTGTCGCACCTCACCTCACCTCGCACTGCCCCCTCCTTGAATGTCTGCCGCTGGGCATGCCCCGCTCTCCTCCGCCTTATCTTATCGCGTGTGAGCACCGACAATGGCCACAATGCCGGGGAATGGCACCTGTAAAGTGTTAATTGGGGCACAGGAACAGCCCGTCTCGTCTCGGGGGGGCCGGCTTCAGAGACAATACAGCAAACACAGCGGGGCGGGGGAAGAAGACGACACCACACATGCGGGTACATTCAGCTCCGGCGGGAACGAGACATTTGTCGGTCTTTTCAAGTGCCGAGAGCCGAGCAATCCTTCACTTGTATCGTTTCTCCCCGGTGACTAGATCTGGCCCTGCGACTCTCGACTGGGCTCACCCCCGGGGCAGCCCAGCAGGTGTGAGCCTGGCCGGCACCCGGATGGGAGATTCCACCCCGGAAAAGCTCCGGTTGCTGCTGCTCCTGCAAGAGGTGTGACTGGGACCAGTAGGGAGCGCTCACCCTGCGGGCTGTGTGGCTCTCTTACGCCCCAGCCTCCTGATGGCGACACTCTGCTGCACAAACAGGCGCCGTCCTTCGGGGGAGGCGTCAAACCGAGGTCCCGACCCTCCTTGGCCATTAGGAAACCCCAGGGCGTCTCTCAAAAAGAGACGCCGGGGGTGTCCCTCTGGTGTTAGTGCTCCCCTTTACCTATCAGTCGGGGTCTCCTCCTAATCCCCGTCTCACCTGTAACAATCAATGACGAGGCCCCCCTGTCCGTGAGATTTAGTACTCGCGCAAGAGACCGGGGGCAGAGCGCGAACGCGGTCCCCCGCCCCCCACAAAGTGCGCGCTCCGGGTTCCCTCTCGGGGCCCTGCAACACAGCGGAAGGGCAGCGAGAAGGAGCCTCTTGCTCTGACGCCGCAAGGCCACAAGAGGGCGGAGGCGCCGCGCGCCCGGCCGACGTGTTGGACCGGTGCGGTTTACATGCTGAAATAAACACGCGAAAGCCCCGAAATGTTTCCAGAGTGCTGTGCACTGGAGGTTCTTGTCTGGTGAAGACTTGCCTGGTGCTCCTCCGTGCAGATTGTTTGTCCTCCTCCAGTGCGGGACGAGCCAACACAAGGGAGCGCATTCGCCAACATCCAGGCACGCAATGCGATTTGGAAAGCAGCTCCTTTCCAAAGAGTTGCACACGAACGATCCTTCAGTCCCGCTCGGGGGGCACGGAACCCCCGCCACACACAGCTTCAAGTAGCGAGTCAGGCGCCGGGGCTTTTGCTTACGGCCACACCACCCTGAACACGCCCGATCTCGTCTGATCTCGGAAGCTAAGCAGCGTCGGGCCTGGTTAGTACTTGGATGGGAGACTGCCTGGGAATACCAGGTGCTGTAAGCTTTTGCTCTCCCGGCCAGCAGGGGTCGCCGTTGGTGCCGTAGGCTTTGGGAGGAAAACCTGCAGGATGGAAAGGTGATCTATAGCCTCATCTCTAGAGATGTTTTGTTGCTGTGGCATGTGTGTGACCCATATTCAAAAAAAAAAACCCGTCTGTAAAACGAATATCGAAGCTGCCTCTAAATCTGCAAATGAAGATGAGTCGATAAACCACTCGTTTTTCGTATAACTAGACATATATTCATTTGTTACCGATTTCATTCATTGAGCATGGATACAGTAGAGGTACAGCCATTCACTGTTTGACATGTCTGCACTGGTACAGAACCGAGCAATCAGAAAACGGGTGAAACTGTCTTTAGACTCAGCATACAGTACCGAGGCCCCCCATGACCAAATAAAGGCTAACCTCGATAATCAGCCTAAAGAACGCAGACTACAGCAAAACGACTGACTTTGAAAAGGGAATGAACGTCCGGAAGGAGTAGTGGAACTAGCTTGAGATGCTTCTCCGGACCCCTAACTAAAAGCCAGCGAGAACCAGCAGCGGCGTCCACTCCTGTCGAACCGGGATCCTTCCGCAGCCACGCAGCTCGTGGTGTCCTAACCCTCCCGTATCTGATTTTGGACCAAGCACATCAGGGGAGAGCGCGAACGCAGTCCCCCACTTTTAGAAATTATGCAGTCGAGATTCCCACATTTGGGGAATTCGCAGGGGTCAACACAGCCGGAGTGCAATGGCCGAGCCTCGCCCTGGGTGAACCTCCTTCTTGATCAAGGTATCTCCACTGCCAGGTAAGTATGAGTTAAAAAGGCAACTGCAAGCGGCCCGCACCCACAGCACAAATCACGCAGCCTAGGCCACCTCCTCGCCCCGCACGCCACCGCCTCCTGCTGGGCCCACTCTTTCACACACTCACACGCCACACTAACACTCAAAAGTGTGGGCAAAACGAGAAAACGAGCGCACCGTTTCCTACACATCTGCAGTCGCCGTTGCGCATTCGCAGCATGTCCCGGGATGCAATTCGGCCTCATTTGCATAACTCCAGACCGGCAGATCGCCACGCAAGCTCGCGACGTGCGCCTGCCACACACCGAACAAACCTTTTCAGCAATTTCCAAAAAACGGGCCTGCTCGCCTGCCCACAAGGCTCCGTCTCTTACCTGCTCTCCAGAGCCTGCTGCCTTCTGTGCTTTTCTCTCGGCACCGCTGCAGTGCACACAACTCCTGCAGCGGGAGGGGGGGAGAAAGTTCCCGCGCTCCGCCGCAGGGAAGGCTCGCTCCGTGCGCACACGTCCTTTCGATGCCAGTCCAACAAGTGCTCCGCATTAGCTGCGTCGGGGCTCCGGCGTGTCGCACCTCACCTCACCTCGCACTGCCCCCTCCTTGAATGTCTGCCGCTGGGCATGCCCCGCTCTCCTCCGCCTTATCTTATCGCGTGTGAGCACCGACAATGGCCACAATGCCGGGGAATGGCACCTGTAAAGTGTTAATTGGGGCACAGGAACAGCCCGTCTCGTCTCGGGGGGGCCGGCTTCAGAGACAATACAGCAAACACAGCGGGGCGGGGGAAGAAGACGACACCACACATGCGGGTACATTCAGCTCCGGCGGGAACGAGACATTTGTCGGTCTTTTCAAGTGCCGAGAGCCGAGCAATCCTTCACTTGTATCGTTTCTCCCCGGTGACTAGATCTGGCCCTGCGACTCTCGACTGGGCTCACCCCTGGGGCAGCCCAGCAGGTGTGAGCCTGGCCGGCACCCGGATGGGAGATTCCACCCCGGAAAAGCTCCGGTTGCTGCTGCTCCTGCAAGAGGTGTGACTGGGACCAGTAGGGAGCGCTCACCCTGCGGGCTGTGTGGCTCTCTTACGCCCCAGCCTCCTGATGGCGACACTCTGCTGCACAAACAGGCGCCGACCTTCGGGGGAGGCGTCAAACCGAGGTCCCGACCCTCCTTGGCCATTAGGAAACCCCAGGGCGTCTCTCAAAAAGAGACGCCGGGGGTGTCCCTCTGGTGTTAGTGCTCCCCTTTACCCATCAGTCGGGGTCTCCTCCTAATCCCCGTCTCACCTGTAACAATCAATGACGAGGCCCCCCTGTCCGTGAGATTTAGTACTCGCGCAAGAGACCGGGGGCAGAGCGCGAACGCGGTCCCCCGCCCCCCACAAAGTGCGCGCTCCGGGTTCCCTCTCGGGGCCCTGCAACACAGCGGAAGGGCAGCGAGAAGGAGCCTCTTGCTCTGACGCCGCAAGGCCACAAGAGGGCGGAGGCGCCGCGCGCCCGGCCGACGTGTTGGACCGGTGCGCTTTACGTGCTGAAATAAACACGCGAAAGCCCCGAAATGTTTCCAGAGTGCTGTGCACTGGAGGTTTTTGTCTGGTGAAGACTTGCCTGGTGCTCCTCCGTGCAGATTGTTTGTCCTCCTCCAGTGCGGGACGAGCCAACACAAGGGAGCGCATTCGCCAACATCCAGGCACGCAATGCGATTTGGAAAGCAGCTCCTTTCCAAAGAGTGGCACACGAACGATCCTTCAGTCCCGCTCGGGGAGCACGGAACCCCCGCCACACACAGCTTCAAGTAGCGAGTCAGGCGGCGGGGCTTTCGCTTACGGCCACACCACCCTGAACACGCCCGATCTCGTCTGATCTCGGAAGCTAAGCAGCGTCGGGCCTGGTTAGTACTTGGATGGGAGACTGCCTGGGAATACCAGGTGCTGTAAGCTTTTGCTCTCCCGGCCAGTAGGGGTCGCCGTTGGTGCCGTAGGCTTTGGGAGGAAAACCTGCAGGATGGAAAGGTGATCTATAGCCTCATCTCTAGAGATGTTTTGTTGCTGTGGCATGTGTGTGACCCATATTCAAAAAAAAAAACCCGTCTGTAAAACGAATATCGAAGCTGCCTCTAAATCTGCAAATGAAGATGAGTCGATAAACCACTCGTTTTTCGTATAACTAGACATATATTCATTTGTTACCGATTTCATTCATTGAGCACGGATACAATAGAGGTACAGCCATTCACTGTTTGACATGTCTGCACTGGTACAGAACCGAGCAATCAGAAAACGGGTGAAACTGTCTTTAGACTCAGCATACAATACCGAGGCCCCCCATGACCAAATAAAGGCTAACCTCGATAATCAGCCTAAAGAACGCAGACTACAGCAAAACGACTGACTTTGAAAAGGGAATGAACGTCCGGAAGGAGTAGTGGAACTAGCTTGAGATGCTTCTCCGGACCCCTAACTAAAAGCCAGCGAGAACCAGCAGCGACATCCACTCCTGTCGAACCGGGATCCTTCCGCAGCCACGCAGCTCGTGGTGTCCTAACCCTCCCGTATCTGATTTTGGACCAAGCACATCAGGGGAGAGCGCGAACGCAGTCCCCCACTTCTAGAAATTATGCAGTCGAGATTCCCACATTTGGGGAATTCGCAGGGGTCAATACAGCCGGAGTGCAATGGCCGAGCCTCGCCCTGGGTGAACCGATTTCGATTTTCGATTTTTAAGAACTTTATTTTCTTTTCACAAAAAAATACAGGAAATCACAAATCAGAAAGCTTTACATTAATATACATACTTAAAACAGTATATATGATCACATCTCATTACATTTTGACACGGTAACAGTTACATAGCAACAATTTTCTTTTTTTCTGGTGCAAATCACATTCTTTATTTAAACATGATAATGTTTTTCACAGTTTCTTGAGATACTGTCCAATGCCCTCTATTTCCCACAGATTTTCTGCTTCCTCCCTCCCTTCTCTCCACAGATCTCTGAGGTAATAGTTCTCTCGGGTGATGAACAGGGCCAGGCTACCTGCTGCCTTGACTGGGACCTCGATGCCTTTGAACAGCCCCATGTTCCTCACTCTCCACAGGGCGTCTTTCCCACTGTTCACCACGGCCCAGATCCTGTCAAACACGTCAGGGGGAAGTTTGACAGGAGAGATGCCGTATATGATGAAAGCAGCGGTCAGGGTAAATTGGGGCGAGAGAGCCTGCAACCAATCTTCAAACTGTGCCCAGAAGGCCTTAGCAAAAAAGCAGGACCACAGGAGATGGGTCACAGTCTCCTCCTCGCCGCAGCCCACCCTAACGCAGCGAGGGCTGGGGGTGAGGCCCCTACGGTACAAGAAAGTTCGTACCGGTAAGCACTGGTGGACGACACTCCAGGCTAAATCTCTGTGAATGTTGCACAGAAATTTAGAGGATGTGTGTTTCCACACCTTCCTTGTTTGGGCTGATGTTAAAATGCCCACAGGGGTCTGCCTATTGTTCTGGGGTGCTACGAAATCTTCCAGTTTTTGGACGCTGACATCTCGGAGGGGAATATGGCCAATTGGGTGAGATCTTAGAAAACTTTTAACTGTCCCATAAATTGCAGGGCATGTGTCAGAGAGTGGGACGTCCAGCTTGGGTCTGACACCCCACACTCTGAACACCTCCCTACCTACCCAGAGCCTGGAAAAATAAGTCCAGGTACGCGCTGCAGGTGCTGTTGCAAAGCCTCTCAGCACAGAGGCCAGGAAAATGCACAGCAGCTTCGTAGCAATATCTGGGACAGACTTCCCCCCTGAGGGTAGCGGCCTGTACATTATTTCCCTTCTGAGTCTTTCCTGCTTCCCACCCCATAGAAATTGAAACATCAATCTTCTCAGCACCGCCGCAACACGGTGTGGGATTGGGAAGGTAGAAGCCAGAAAATTCAAGACAGGCAAGAGCTCGGCTTTGATGACCAGCACCTTCCCTGTCATGGTGAGGTCTCGGTCCTTCCATTGCATCAGTTTTTTGTTTAAGATTGGCAATTTGTTCTGCCAATTTACTGTTCCCATCTCTTCTCCAAAATACACCCCCAGGACCTTAATTCTCTTCTCTTGCAGCCTGAGATCATGTCCTTCTTTTGGCTCCCTCCAGTTCTGATAAAAAATCTCACTCTTAGATGTGTTAATTTTTGCGGAGGAAGCCAAAGAGAACCGATCACAGCACTGCAGAGCTCTGCTAATTGAGGCATTGTCAGAGAGGAGCAGGGTGACGTCATCCATGTATAGAGATGTCTTTACCTCTCCTCCCCCACTTCCAGGCACTGGTATCCCATTAATGGCCTGATCCTGGCGCAAGGCACAGGCTAAGGGCTCCATAGCCAAAACGAATAACAAGGGGGATAATGGGCAGCCCTGCCTCACCCCTGAACAGACTTCAAAGGTGCGTGATCTATTGCCATTAACCATGACTCTGCTGTTGCTACCTGTGTACAGCAGGTTAATCCACTTTCTCATGATGGGGCCAAACTTCATGTGCTCAAGTACCGATGTTAAGTACTGCCGGTTTAGGCGGTCAAAGGCCTTTTCTAGGTCTACACCTAAAATGCACAGAGGGAGGGAGCGATCCTCAGAGTACAGACAGACATCCCTCAACAAGGCCAGGTTGTCGCTCATCAGGCGTCCTGCTATCCCACAAGTCTGTTCTTTCCCTACCAGTGAGGCCACTACATTTTGTAGGCGCAGGAAAAGGGCTTTGGACAGGATCTTAGTGTCCACGCCTAACAGGCTGAGGGGTCTCCAGTTCTTTATGTCATTTTTTGCTCCTTTCTTAAACAAGAGAGAGATAGTGCCTTCTCTTAAGGAGTCAGGCAGCAATTCTGTCTTGTAGCTTTCCTCGAATAGGAGCAGTAGCGGATCCTGAAGCAGATCCCAAAAGGTGCAATAAAATTCTTTAGGGAGCCCGTCAGCACCCGGAGTTTTCCCCTTCTGTAAGCTCTCCATAGCCTGTCTCAGCTCTTCTACTGTCAAATCCCTCTCAAGTACTTCCCTATCTTCTTCACTCAAAATGTTTTCTAGCTTTGAGGTAAAAAAATGAATATCTTCATCCTTTACCTCTGTAGAGCTGTACAGTCTTGAGTAGAAGGCCTCGGTGCAGGAGAGGATAGCACTCGGCTCTGTTCTCTCTCGTCCCTCCTCATCAACTACACTTTCCATGACAGTCTTGGAGCCTACCACTTTCCTGAAAAAGAAGCGAGTACACTTCTCATTTTCTTCCAAGAACTGCACTCTGCTTCTTAACAGCACTCCTCGACTACTTTCTTCGGCTATGCTCCGGATGTCCTTTTTTAAAAGGGCGATATCCTCGAGCACATCGAAGCCACTGTGCAGCATCGTGTAGAGACGCTGCAGCTGCCTCTGTTTCCTGGCTAGCACTCCTCTCCGTCTGGCAGCAGCCTTCCTTCCCTCAGCCATGAAAAAGGCCTTTGTCCTCACCTTCACCTCCTCCCACCACTCTCCTACTGACCCGTACAGACACTGCAAGGACAGCCACTGTGATAGTTTCTCCTTGTAGCGGGATACTACCCCCTCGTTCTCTAGCAGCTTTGTGTTGAGTTTCCAGAGGCCTGGGCCAAAGACAGTCCCGCCCTGGAGTTCCACTCTACACCCTAAAGCCTGATGATCTGAGAAGAAGACAGGCTGAAGAGTGACCCCAACAACTTTCACTCTCTCTGAGACAAAGCAATAGTCAATTCTGGAGCTGCTATTCCTCCCTGACCATGTATATCCTGCTGTTGTGGGATATATACATCTATATGTGTCTGAGAGTTTAAAGTCTTGAACTAAGTTTTGCAGGGCCAGTGAGCTGGAATCCAATTTTATCGGCGAGCTAGACTGCCTGTCTGTGTGCTCTAAGATACAATTAAAATCCCCTCCCACTATCACGTCTGTGCTGCATAACAATAGGGGGGAGAGTGCCTTGAGTAGCTCCACCCTTCCTCCTACGTCAGTAGGGCAATACACATTGATTAGCCGCAGGTTAACGGTCCCCCATTCCACATCCACACACAGCAACCTGCCATCTATGACCCTCTGAATACTTTTCAATTTGAATGCCCATCCTTTGAAAAGAATGGCCACGCCAGAGGCTCTGTTGTTATTGTCCCCTGACCAAACAGAAGGCCCTTTATCCCACCTATCTTCAAAACTTTTATACCTCTCTTGATAGGCTAAAGCACACTCTTGCAACATCAACACATCTCCCTCTCTCTGCTGGAGGTAATCAAAGACAGACTGGCATTTAACTCTGTCATTGATACCTCTTGTGTTAAGAGAAATTATGTTAAGAGCCATATTACATAAGAAAGTGGAACCAGTCTTTACAAAACACATTTCTCTTCGGTCTCACCTGTTACCTTCTTCTTTTTCTTTTTCTTCTTACCAATTTCCTGCCAGCCATCCTCTGAATGAGCCTTCATCAGGGTGGCAGCAGTAAAAGCGTTCACAGAGTCCATTTCAAGGAAGGGGGTAGAGGGAGGGGTGGAGAGGTTCCAGCTGTCCCCATCGCCATGCTCTCCTTCCTCCTCGCTCGGGGAGAAAACAGAGTCATTTTTTCTTTTCCTCAAGTCCAGCTCCTGGGAGCACTGAGGGGAAAGGGGTGCAGCCGATGCACCAGTCTCCTCTTCCCCCTCACCCACCAGCTGCTGCAGATCCTCCGTGATGGACTGGATGGAGGAGAGGAGGGCATCTGTAGCACTTGCAGAGTCTGAGAAAAGCAGCTCCGCTGAATCCTGGGTATCCTCGCTGGACCCGCTCCACCGGGGGGCCCCACACTGGCCCTCGTTCTGAGGAGCAGGAGTGGGGGAGGGGTCCTCGCTGTTCTCGGGGGTTTTCAAACCCTCGTGCTTGTCTGGTGCAGTCTGCGGTTGTGGGGGCGTAGTGGATTTCTCTTCCACCAGCCCCGGAGCCACAGCAGGACTGATCCTGGCTGGAGGCTGAGAGTCTTTGTCCAACAAGGGTTCTTTGTTTGACTTGTTGTTTGCTTTGGATTTTCGGGCCGGTTTGGCTGAAACAAGCACTGCCTCATCCTTTCTCATTTTGAGTTTATTGGCGTAGGCGTGAGGGCAGTTCTTAAAAACGTGTCCTTCCGAGCCACATAAATTGCACTTTGGCAGCATTGAACAGTCAGAGGCTAAATGTCCCTGTTTGCCACAGGTCTTGCAGCATTTCACAGTGCAGGACGATGCCAGGTGTCCCACAGCACCACAGCGCCGACACACCTTTGGTTGTCCCACATAAAACACATAGCCATTGCAGGCGCCCAGCCGGATTGTAGAGGGCAGGTGCCTTAAGCCTCCATTTACGCTGTCCGGTAGCAAGCGAACCTCGAATTTCCTTGCTCCTGTTTTTATACCATCAACATCTCTAACCTCAGTTCCATGGTGGACGGTGCAGTACTGGTTAAGCCAGGTGTGAATGTCCTCCGTCTTTGCCAGTTCCGAGAACATAACAACATGCACCGTTTTCCTCTCTCTCTGTGTCAGAGGCTGCAAGTTGATCTTCTCAAGTGCAGGAACTTTGCCTCTTTTTGCCTCAAACACATCCACGCATTGTTCAAACAGAGGATAGGTAGCAAATACAACCTCAAATGCTTTCTGACCTGGGAGAGCGAAGATGAAATCCAAGTGCCGAGGTTCAAAGCCAAGTTCCTTCTGTAACACTTTTCTGCTGAACTGCATACGATCCATGAAGAGGTCATCCAAGAGCTCAAAACGTACAGCATTCTTACGGGATCCAAAGGTTGCCATTTCAAAAACCGCAAATCGAACACTGCTTCCAACAAAAGAAAAACAATCCAACTACTCCACCTACAGGCTGATCAAGGTATCTCCCCTGCCAGGTAAGTATGAGTTAAACAGGCCCCTGCAAGCGGCCCGCACCCACAGCACAAATCGCGCAGCCTAGGCCACCTCCTCGCCCCGCACGCCACCGCCTCCTGCTGGGCCCACTCTTTCACACACTCACACGCCACACTAACACTCAAAAGTGTGGGCAAAAAGAGAAAACGAGCGCGCCGTTTCCTACACATCTGCAGTCGCCGTTGCGCATTCGCAGCATGTCCCGGGATGCAATTCGGCCTCATTTGCATAACTCCAGACCGGCAGATCGCCACGCAAGCTCGCGACGTGCGCCTGCCACACACCGAACAAACCTTTTCAGCAATTTCCAAAAAACGGGCCTGCTCGCCTGCCCACAAGGCTCCGTCTCTTACCTGCTCTCCAGAGCCTGCTGCCTTCTGTGCTTTTCTCTCGGCACCGCTGCAGTGCACACAACTCCTGCAGCGGGAGGGGGGGAGAAAGTTCCCGCGCTCCGCCGCAGGGAAGGCTCGCTCCGTGCGCACACGTCCTTTCGATGCCAGTCCAACAAGTGCTCCGCATTAGCTGCGTCGGGGCTCCGGCGTGTCGCACCTCACCTCACCTCGCACTGCCCCCTCCTTGAATGTCTGCCGCTGGGCATGCCCCGCTCTCCTCCGCCTTATCTTATCGCGTGTGAGCACCGACAATGGCCACAATGCCGGGGAATGGCACCTGTAAAGTGTTAATTGGGGCACAGGAACAGCCCGTCTCGTCTCGGGGGGGGCGGCTTCAGAGACAATACAGCAAACACAGCGGGGCGGGGGAAGAAGACGACACCACACATGCGGGTACATTCAGCTCCGGCGGGAACGAGACATTTGTCGGTCTTTTCAAGTGCCGAGAGCCGAGCAATCCTTCACTTGTATCGTTTCTCCCCGGTGACTAGATCTGGCCCTGCGACTCTCGACTGGGCTCACCCCCGGGGCAGCCCAGCAGGTGTGAGCCTGGCCGGCACCCGGATGGGAGATTCCACCCCGGAAAAGCTCCGGTTGCTGCTGCTCCTGCAAGAGGTGTGACTGGGACCAGTAGGGAGCGCTCACCCTGCGGGCTGTGTGGCTCTCTTACGCCCCAGCCTCCTGATGGCGACACTCTGCTGCACAAACAGGCGCCGTCCTTCGGGGGAGGCGTCAAACCGAGGTCCCGACCCTCCTTGGCCATTAGGAAACCCCAGGGCGTCTCTCAAAAAGAGACGCCGTGGGTGTCCCTCTGGTGTTAGTGCTCCCCTTTACCCATCAGTCGGGGTCTCCTCCTAATCCCCGTCTCACCTGTAACAATCAATGACGAGGCCCCCCTGTCCGTGAGATTTAGTACTCGCGCAAGAGACCGGGGGCAGAGCGCGAACGCGGTCCCCCGCCCCCCACAAAGTGCGCGCTCCGGGTTCCCTCTCGGGGCCCTGCAACACAGCGGAAGGGCAGCGAGAAGGAGCCTCTTGCTCTGACGCCGCAAGGCCACAAGAGGGCGGAGGCGCCGCGCGCCCGGCCGACGTGTTGGACCGGTGCGCTTTACGTGCTGAAATAAACACGCGAAAGCCCCGAAATATTTCCAGAGTGCTGTGCACTGGAGGTTTTTGTCTGGTGAAGACTTGCCTGGTGCTCCTCCGTGCAGATTGTTTGTCCTCCTCCAGTGCGGGACGAGCCAACACAAGGGAGCGCATTCGCCAACATCCAGGCACGCAATGCGATTTGGAAAGCAGCTCCTTTCCAAAGAGTGGCACACGAACGATCCTTCAGTCCCGCTCGGGGAGCACGGAACCCCCGCCACACACAGCTTCAAGTAGCGAGTCAGGCGCCGGGGCTTTTGCTTACTGCCACACCACCCTGAACACGCCCGATCTCGTCTGATCTCGGAAGCTAAGCAGCGTCGGGCCTGGTTAGTACTTGGATGGGAGACTGCCTGGGAATACCAGGTGCTGTAAGCTTTTGCTCTCCCGGCCAGCAGGGGTCGCCGTTGGTGCCGTAGGCTTTGGGAGGAAAACCTGCAGGATGGAAAGGTGATCTATAGCCTCATCTCTAGAGATGTTTTGTTGCTGTGGCATGTGTGTGACCCATATTCAAAAAAAAAAACCCGTCTGTAAAACGAATATCGAAGCTGCCTCTAAATCTGCAAATGAAGATGAGTCGATAAACCACTCGTTTTTCGTATAACTAGACATATATTCATTTGTTACCGATTTCATTCATTGAGCACGGATACAATAGAGGTACAGCCATTCACTGTTTGACATGTCTGCACTGGTACAGAACCGAGCAATCAGAAAACGGGTGAAACTGTCTTTAGACTCAGCATACAGTACCGAGGCCCCCCATGACCAAATAAAGGCTAACCTCGATAATCAGCCTAAAGAACGCAGACTACAGCAAAACGACTGACTTTGAAAAGGGAATGAACGTCCGGAAGGAGTAGTGGAACTAGCTTGAGATGCTTCTCCGGACCCCTAACTAAAAGCCAGCGAGAACCAGCAGCGGCGTCCACTCCTGTCGAACCGGGATCCTTCCGCAGCCACGCAGCTCGTGGTGTCCTAACCTTCCTGTATCTGATTTTGGACCAAGCACATCAGGGGAGAGCGCGAACGCAGTCCCCCACTACCAGAAATTATGCAGTCGAGATTCCCACATTTGGGGAATTCGCAGGGGTCAGCACAGCCTGAGTGCAATGGCCGAGCCTCGCCCTGGGTGAACCTCCTTCTTGATCAAGGTATCTCCCCTGCCAGGTAAGTATGAGTTAAACAGGCCCCTGCAAGCGGCCCGCACCCACAGCACAAATCGCGCAGCCTAGGCCACCTCCTCGCCCCGCACGCCACCGCCTCCTGCTGGGCCCACTCTTTCACACACTCACACGCCACACTAACACTCAAAAGTGTGGGCAAAACGAGAAAACGAGCGCGCCGTTTCCTACACATCTGCAGTCGCCGTTGCGCATTCGCAGCATGTCCCGGGATGCAATTCGGCCTCATTTGCATAACTCCAGACCGGCAGATCGCCACGCAAGCTCGCGACGTGCGCCTGCCACACACCGAACAAACCTTTTCAGCAATTTCCAAAAAACGGGCCTGCTCGCCTGCCCACAAGGCTCCGTCTCTTACCTGTTCTCCAGAGCCTGCTGCCTTCTGTGCTTTTCTCTCGGCACCGCTGCAGTGCACACAACTCCTGCAGCGGGAGGGGGGGAGAAAGTTCCCGCGCTCCGCCGCAGGGAAGGCTCGCTCCGTGCGCACACGTCCTTTCGATGCCAGTCCAACAAGTGCTCCGCATTAGCTGCGTCGGGGCTCCGGCGTGTCGCACCTCACCTCACCTCGCACTGCCCCCTCCTTGAATGTCTGCCGCTGGGCATGCCCCGCTCTCCTCCGCCTTATCTTATCGCGTGTGAGCACCGACAATGGCCACAATGCCGGGGAATGGCACCTGTAAAGTGTTAATTGGGGCACAGGAACAGCCCGTATCGTCTCGGGGGGGCCGGCTTCAGAGACAATACAGCAAACACAGCGGGGCGGGGGAAGAAGACGACACCACACATGCGGGTACATTCAGCTCCGGCGGGAACGAGACATTTGTCGGTCTTTTCAAGTGCCGAGAGCCGAGCAATCCTTCACTTGTATCGTTTCTCCCCGGTGACTAGATCTGGCCCTGCGACTCTCGACTGGGCTCACCCCCGGGGCAGCCCAGCAGGTGTGAGCCTGGCCGGCACCCGGATGGGAGATTCCACCCCGGAAAAGCTCCAGTTGCTGCTGCTCCTGCAAGAGGTGTGACTGGGACCAGTAGGGAGCGCTCACCCTGCGGGCTGTGTGGCTCTCTTACGCCCCAGCCTCCTGATGGCGACACTCTGCTGCACAAACAGGCGCCGTCCTTCGGGGGAGGCGTCAAACCGAGGTCCCGACCCTCCTTGGCCATTAGGAAACCCCAGGGCGTCTCTCAAAAAGAGACGCCGGGGGTGTCCCTCTGGTGTTAGTGCTCCCCTTTACCCATCAGTCGGGGTCTCCTCCTAATCCCCGTCTCACCTGTAACAATCAATGACGAGGCCCCCCTGTCCGTGAGATTTAGTACTCGCGCAAGAGACCGGGGGCAGAGCGCGAACGCGGTCCCCCGCCCCCCACAAAGTGCGCGCTCCGGGTTCCCTCTCGGGGCCCTGCAACACAGCGGAAGGGCAGTGAGAAGGAGCCTCTTGCTCTGACGCCGCAAGGCCACAAGAGGACGGAGGCGCCGCGCGCCCGGCCGACGTGTTGGACCGGTGCGCTTTACGTGCTGAAATAAACACGCGAAAGCCCCGAAATGTTTCCAGAGTGCTGTGCACTGGAGGTTCTTGTCTGGTGAAGACTTGCTTGGTGCTCCTCCGTGCAGATTGTTTGTCCTCCTCCAGTGCGGGACGAGCCAACACAAGGGAGCGCATTCGCCAACATCCAGGCACGCAATGCGATTTGGAAAGCAGCTCCTTTCCAAAGAGTTGCACACGAACGATCCTTCAGTCCCGCTCAGGGGGCACGGAACCCCCGCCACACACAGCTTCAAGTAGCGAGTCAGGCGCCGGGGCTTTTGCTTACGGCCACACCACCCTGAACACGCCCGATCTCGTCTGATCTCGGAAGCTAAGCAGCGTCGGGCCTGGTTAGTACTTGGATGGGAGACTGCCTGGGAATACCAGGTGCTGTAAGCTTTTGCTCTCCCGGCCAGCAGGGGTCGCCGTTGGTGCCGTAGGCTTTGGGAGGAAAACCTGCAGGATGGAAAGGTGATCTATAGCCTCATCTCTAGAGATGTTTTGTTGCTGTGGCATGTGTGTGACCCATATTCAAAAAAAAAAACCCGTCTGTAAAACGAATATCGAAGCTGCCTCTAAATCTGCAAATGAAGATGAGTCGATAAACCACTCGTTTTTCGTATAACTAGACATATATTCATTTGTTACCGATTTCATTCATTGAGCATGGATACAGTAGAGGTACAGCCATTCACTGTTTGACATGTCTGCACTGGTACAGAACCGAGCAATCAGAAAACGGGTGAAACTGTCTTTAGACTCAGCATACAGTACCGAGGCCCCCCATGACCAAATAAAGGCTAACCTCGATAATCAGCCTAAAGAACGCAGACTACAGCAAAACGACTGACTTTGAAAAGGGAATGAACGTCCGGAAGGAGTAGTGGAACTAGCTTGAGATGCTTCTCCGGACCCCTAACTAAAAGCCAGCGAGAACCAGCAGCGGCGTCCACTCCTGTCGAACCGGGATCCTTCCGCAGCCACGCAGCTCGTGGTGTCCTAACCCTCCCGTATCTGATTTTGGACCAAGCACATCAGGGGAGAGCGCGAACGCAGTCCCCCACTTTTAGAAATTATGCAGTCGAGATTCCCACATTTGGGGAATTCGCAGGGGTCAACACAGCCGGAGTGCAATGGCCGAGCCTCGCCCTGGGTGAACCTCCTTCTTGATCAAGGTATCTCCCCTGCCAGGTAAGTATGAGTTAAACAGGCCCCTGCAAGCGGCCCGCACCCACAGCACAAATCACGCAGCCTAGGCCACCTCCTCGCCCCGCACGCCACCGCCTCCTGCTGGGCCCACTCTTTCACACACTCACACGCCACACTAACACTCAAAAGTGTGGGCAAAACGAGAAAACGAGCGCGCCGTTTCCTACACATCTGCTGTCGCCGTTGCGCATTCGCAGCATGTCCCGGGATGCAATTCGGCCTCATTTGCATAACTCCAGACCGGCAGATCGCCACGCAAGCTCGCGACGTGCGCCTGCCACACACCGAACAAACCTTTTCAGCAATTTCCAAAAAACGGGCCTGCTCGCCTGCCCACAAGGCTCCGTCTCTTACCTGCTCTCCAGAGCCTGCTGCCTTCTGTGCTTTTCTCTCGGCACCGCTGCAGTGCACACAACTCCTGCAGCGGGAGGGGGGGAGAAAGTTCCCGCGCTCCGCCGCAGGGAAGGCTCGCTCCGTGCGCACACGTCCTTTCGATGCCAGTCCAACAAGTGCTCCGCATTAGCTGCGTCGGGGCTCCGGCGTGTCGCACCTCACCTCACCTCGCACTGCCCCCTCCTTGAATGTCTGCCGCTGGGCATGCCCCGCTCTCCTCCGCCTTATCTTATCGCGTGTGAGCACCGACAATGGCCACAATGCCGGGGAATGGCACCTGTAAAGTGTTAATTGGGGCACAGGAACAGCCCGTCTCGTCTCGGGGGGGCCGGCTTCAGAGACAATACAGCAAACACAGCGGGGCGGGGGAAGAAGACGACACCACACATGCGGGTACATTCAGCTCCGGCGGGAACGAGACATTTGTCGGTCTTTTCAAGTGCCGAGAGCCGAGCAATCCTTCACTTGTATCGTTTCTCCCCGGTGACTAGATCTGGCCCTGCGACTCTCGACTGGGCTCACCCCCGGGGCAGCCCAGCAGGTGTGAGCCTGGCCGGCACCCGGATGGGAGATTCCACCCCGGAAAAGCTCCGGTTGCTGCTGCTCCTGCAAGAGGTGTGACTGGGACCAGTAGGGAGCGCTCACCCTGCGGGCTGTGTGGCTCTCTTACGCCCCAGCCTCCTGATGGCGACACTCTGCTGCACAAACAGGCGCCGACCTTCGGGGGAGGCGTCAAACCGAGGTCCCGACCCTCCTTGGCCATTAGGAAACCCCAGGGCGTCTCTCAAAAAGAGACGCCGTGGGTGTCCCTCTGGTGTTAGTGCTCCCCTTTACCCATCAGTCGGGGTCTCCTCCTAATCCCCGTCTCACCTGTAACAATCAATGACGAGGCCCCCCTGTCCGTGAGATTTAGTACTCGCGCAAGAGACCGGGGGCAGAGCGCGAACGCGGTCCCCCGCCCACCACAAAGTGCGCGCTCCGGGTTCCCTCTCGGGGCCCTGCAACACAGCGGAAGGGCAGCGAGAAGGAGCCTCTTGCTCTGACGCCGCAAGGCCACAAGAGGGCGGAGGCGCCGCGCGCCCGGCCGACGTGTTGGACCGGTGCGCTTTACGTGCTGAAATAAACACGCGAAAGCCCCGAAATGTTTCCAGAGTGCTGTGCACTGGAGGTTTTTGTCTGGTGAAGACTTGCCTGGTGCTCCTCCGTGCAGATTGTTTGTCCTCCTCCAGTGCGGGACGAGCCAACACAAGGGAGCGCATTCGCCAACATCCAGGCACGCAATGCGATTTGGAAAGCAGCTCCTTTCCAAAGAGTGGCACACGAACGATCCTTCAGTCCCGCTCGGGGAGCACGGAACTCCCGCCACACACAGCTTCAAGTAGCGAGTCAGGCGGCGGGGTTTTCGCTTACGGCCACACCACCCTGAACACGCCCGATCTCGTCTGATCTCGGAAGCTAAGCAGCGTCGGGCCTGGTTAGTACTTGGATGGGAGACTGCCTGGGAATACCAGGTGCTGTAAGCTTTTGCTCTCCCGGCCAGCAGGGGTCGCCGTTGGTGCCGTAGGCTTTGGGAGGAAAACCTGCAGGATGGAAAGGTGATCTATAGCCTCATCTCTAGAGATGTTTTGTTGCTGTGGCATGTGTGTGACCCATATTCAAAAAAAAAAACCCGTCTGTAAAACGAATATCGAAGCTGCCTCTAAATCTGCAAATGAAGATGAGTCGATAAACCACTCGTTTTTCGTATAACTAGACATATATTCATTTGTTACCGATTTCATTTATTGAGCACGGATACAATAGAGGTACAGCCATTCACTGTTTGACATGTCTGCACTGGTACAGAACCGAGCAATCAGAAAACGGGTGAAACTGTCTTTAGACTCAGCATACAGTACCGAGGCCCCCCATGACCAAATAAAGGCTAACCTCGATAATCAGCCTAAAGAACGCAGACTACAGCAAAACGACTGACTTTGAAAAGGGAATGAACGTCCGGAAGGAGTAGTGGAACTAGCTTGAGATGCTTCTCCGGACCCCTAACTAAAAGCCAGCGAGAACCAGCAGCGGCGTCCACTCCTGTCGAACCGGGATCCTTCCGCAGCCACGCAGCTCGTGGTGTCCTAACCCTCCCGTATCTGATTTTGGACCAAGCACATCAGGGGAGAGCGCGAACGCAGTCCCCCACTTTTAGAAATGATGCAGTCGAGATTCCCACATTTGGGGAATTCGCAGGGGTCAACACAGCCGGAGTGCAATGGCCGAGCCTCGCCCTGGGTGAACCTCCTTCTTGATCAAGGTATCTCCCCTGCCAGGTAAGTATGAGTTAAACAGGCCCCTGCAAGCGGCCCGCACCCACAGCACAAATCACGCAGCCTAGGCCACCTCCTCGCCCCGCACGCCACCGCCTCCTGCTGGGCCCACTCTTTCACACACTCACACGCCACACTAACACTCAAAAGTGTGGGCAAAACGAGAAAACGAGCGTGCCGTTTCCTACACATCTGCAGTCGCCGTTGCGCATTCGCAGCATGTCCCGGGATGCAATTCGGCCTCATTTGCATAACTCCAGACCGGCAGATCGCCACGCAAGCTCGCGACGTGCGCCTGCCACACACCGAACAAACCTTTTCAGCAATTTCCAAAAAACGGGCCTGCTCGCCTGCCCACAAGGCTCCGTCTCTTACCTGCTCTCCAGAGCCTGCTGCCTTCTGTGCTTTTCTCTCGGCACCGCTGCAGTGCACACAACTCCTGCAGCGGGAGGGGGGGAGAAAGTTCCCGCGCTCCGCCGCAGGGAAGGCTCGCTCCGTGCGCACACGTCCTTTCGATGCCAGTCCAACAAGTGCTCCGCATTAGCTGCGTCGGGGCTCCGGCGTGTCGCACCTCACCTCACCTCGCACTGCCCCCTCCTTGAATGTCTGCCGCTGGGCATGCCCCGCTCTCCTCCGCCTTATCTTATCGCGTGTGAGCACCGACAATGGCCACAATGCCGGGGAATGGCACCTGTAAAGTGTTAATTGGGGCACAGGAACAGCCCGTCTCGTCTCGGGGGGGCCGGCTTCAGAGACAATACAGCAAACACAGCGGGGCGGGGGAAGAAGACGACACCACACATGCGGGTACATTCAGCTCCGGCGGGAACGAGACATTTGTCGGTCTTTTCAAGTGCCGAGAGCCGAGCAATCCTTCACTTGTATCGTTTCTCCCCGGTGACTAGATCTGGCCCTGCGACTCTCGACTGGGCTCACCCCCGGGGCAGCCCAGCAGGTGTGAGCCTGGCCGGCACCCGGATGGGAGATTCCACCCCGGAAAAGCTCCGGTTGCTGCTGCTCCTGCAAGAGGTGTGACTGGGACCAGTAGGGAGCGCTCACCCTGCGGGCTGTGTGGCTCTCTTACGCCCCAGCCTCCTGATGGCGACACTCTGCTGCACAAACAGGCGCCAACCTTCGGGGGAGGCGTCAAACCGAGGTCCCGACCCTCCTTGGCCATTAGGAAACCCCAGGGCGTCTCTCAAAAAGAGACGCCGTGGGTGTCCCTCTGGTGTTAGTGCTCCCCTTTACCCATCAGTCGGGGTCTCCTCCTAATCCCCGTCTCACCTGTAACAATCAATGACGAGGCCCCCCTGTCCGTGAGATTTAGTACTCGCGCAAGAGACCGGGGGCAGAGCGCGAACGCGGTCCCCCGCCCCCCACAAAGTGCGCGCTCCGGGTCCTGCAACACAGCGGAAGGGCAGCGAGAAGGAGCCACTTGCTCTGACGCCGCAAGGCCACAAGAGGGCGGAGGCGCCGCGCGCCCGGCCGACGTGTTGGACCGGTGCGCTTTACGTGCTGAAATAAACACGCGAAAGCCCCGAAATGTTTCCAGAGTGCTGTGCACTGGAGGTTTTTGTCTGGTGAAGACTTGCCTGGTGCTCCTCCGTGCAGATTGTTTGTCCTCCTCCAGTGCGGGACGAGCCAACACAAGGGAGCGCATTCGCCAACATCCAGGCACGCAATGCGATTTGGAAAGCAGCTCCTTTCCAAAGAGTTGCACACGAACGATCCTTCAGTCCCGCTCGGGGGGCACGGAACCCCCGCCACACACAGCTTCAAGTAGCGAGTCAGGCGCCGGGGCTTTCGCTTACGGCCACACCACCCTGAACACGCCTGATCTCGTCTGATCTCGGAAGCTAAGCAGCGTCGGGCCTGGTTAGTACTTGGATGGGAGACTGCCTGGGAATACCAGGTGCTGTAAGCTTTTGCTCTCCCGGCCAGCAGGGGTCGCCGTTGGTGCCGTAGGCTTTGGGAGGAAAACCTGCAGGATGGAAAGGTGATCTATAGCCTCATCTCTAGAGATGTTTTGTTGCTGTGGCATGTGTGTGACCCATATTCAAAAAAAAAAAACCCGTCTGTAAAACGAATATCGAAGCTGCCTCTAAATCTGCAAATGAAGATGAGTCGATAAACCACTCGTTTTTCGTATAACTAGACATATATTCATTTGTTACCGATTTCATTCATTGAGCACGGATACAATAGAGGTACAGCCATTCACTGTTTGACATGTCTGCACTGGTACAGAACCGAGCAATCAGAAAACGGGTGAAACTGTCTTTAGACTCAGCATACAGTACCGAGCCCCCCATGACCAAATAAAGGCTAACCTCGATAATCAGCCTAAAGAACGCAGACTACAGCAAAACGACTGACTTTGAAAAGGGAATGAACGTCCGGAAGGAGTAGTGGAACTAGCTTGAGATGCTTCTCCGGACCCCTAACTAAAAGCCAGCGAGAACCAGCAGCGGCGTCCACTCCTGTCGAACCGGGATCCTTCCGCAGCCACGCAGCTCGTGGTGTCCTAACCTTCCTGTATCTGATTTTGGACCAAGCACATCAGGGGAGAGCGCGAACGCAGTCCCCCACTACCAGAAATTATGCAGTCGAGATTCCCACATTTGGGGAATTCGCAGGGGTCAGCACAGCCGGAGTGCAATGGCCGAGCCTCGCCCTGGGTGAACCGATTTCGATTTTTAAGAACTTTATTTTCTTTTCACAAAAAAATACAGGACATCACAAATCAGAAAGCTTTACATTCATATACATACTTAAAACAGTATATATGATCACATCTCATTACATTTTGACATGGTAACAGTTACATAGCAACAATTTTCTTTTTTTCTGGTGCAAATCACATTCTTTACTTAAACTTGATAATGTTTTTCACAGTTTCTTGAGATATTGACCTATGCTCTCTATTTCCCACAGATTTTCTGCTTCCTCCCTCCCTTCTCTCCACAGATCTCTGAGGTAATAGTTCTCTCGGGTGATGAACAGGGCCAGGCTACCTGCTGCCTTGACTGGGATCTCGATGCCTTTGAACAGCCCCATGTTCCTCACTCTCCACAGGGCAACTTTCCCACTGTTCACCACGGCCCAGATCCTGTCAAACACGTCAGGAGGAAGTTTGACAGGAGAGATGCCGTATATGACGAAAGCAGCGGTCAGGGTAAATTGGGGCGAGAGAGCCAGCAACCAATCTTCAAACAGTGCCCAGAAGGCCTTAGCAAAAAAGCAGGACCACAGGAGATGGGATACAGTCTCCTCCTCGCCGCAGCCCACCCTAACGCAGCGAGGGCTGGGGGTGAGGCCCCTACGGTACAAGAAAGTTCGTACCGGTAAGCACTGGTGGACGACACTCCAGGCTAAATCTCTGTGAATGTTGCACAGAAACTTAGAGGATGTGTGTTTCCACACCTTCCTTGTTTGGGCTGATGTTAAAATGCCCACATGGGTCTGCCTATTGTTCTGGGGTGCAACGAAATCTTCCAGTTTTTGGACGCTGACATCTCGGAGGGGAATATGGCCAATTGGGTGAGATCTTAGAAAACTTTTAACTGTCCCATAAATTGCAGGGCATGTGTCAGAGAGTGGGACGTCCAGCTTGGGTCTGACACCCCACACTCTGAACACCTCCCTACCTACCCAGAGCCTGGAAAAATAAGTCCAGGTACGCGCTGCAGGTGCTGTTGCAAAGCCTCTCAGCACAGAGGCCAGGAAAATGCACAGCAGCTTCGTAGCAATATCTGGGACAGACTTCCCCCCTGAGGGTGGCGGCCTGTACATTATTTCCCTTCTGAGTCTTTCCTGCTTCCCACCCCATAGAAATTGAAACATCAATCTCCTCATCACCGCCGCAACACGGTGTGGGATTGGGAAGGTAGAAGCCAGAAAATTCAAGACAGGCAAGAGCTCGGCTTTGATGACCAGCACCTTCCCTGTCATGGTGAGGTCTCGGTCCTTCCATTGCATCAGTTTTTTGTTTAAGATTGGCAATTTGTTCTGCCAATTTACTGTTCCCATCTCTTCTCCAAAATACACCCCCAGGACCTTAATTCTCTTCTCTTGCAGCCTGAGATCATGTCCTTCTTTTGGCTCCCTCCAGTTCTGATAAAAAATCTCACTCTTAGATTTGTTAATTTTTGCGGAGGAAGCCAAAGAGAAACGATCACAGCACTGCAGAGCTCTGCTAATTGAGGCATTGTCAGAGAGGAGCAGGGTGACGTCATCCATGTATAGAGATGTCTTTACCTCTCCTCCCCCACTTCCAGGCACTGGTATCCCATTAATGGCCTGATCCTGGCGCAAGGCACAGGCTAAGGGCTCCATAGCCAAAACGCATAACAAGGGGGATAATGGGCAGACCTGCCTCACCCCTGAACAGACTTCAAAGGGGCGTGATCTATTGCCATTAACCATGACTCTGCTGTTGCTACCTGTGTACAGCAGGTTAATCCACTTTCTCATGATGGGGCCAAACTTCATGTGCTCAAGTCCCGATGTTAAGTACTGCCGGTTTAGGCGGTCAAAGGCCTTTTCTAGGTCTACACCTAAAATGCAAAGAGGGAGGGAGCGATCCTCAGAGTACAGACAGACATCCCTCAACAAGGCCAGGTTGTCGCTCATCAGGCGTCCTGCTATCCCACAAGTCTGTTCTTTCCCTACCAGTGAGGCCACTACATTTTGTAGGTGCAGGAAAAGGGCTTTGGACAGGATCTTAGTGTCCACGCCTAACAGGCTGAGGGGTCTCCAGTTCTTTATGTCATTTTTTGCTCCTTTCTTAAACAAGAGAGAGATAGTGCCTTCTCTTAAGGAGTCAGGCAGCAATTCTGTCTTATATCTTTCCTCGAATAGGACCAGTAGCGGATCCTGAAGCAGATCCCAAAAGGTGCAATAAAATTCTTTAGGGAGCCCGTCAGCACCTGGAGTTTTCCCCTTCTGTAAGCTCTCCATAGCCTGTCTCAGCTCTTCTACTGTCAAATCCCTCTCAAGTACTTCCCTATCTTCTTCACTCAAAACGTTTTCTAGCTTTGAGGTAAAAAAATGAATTTCTTCATCCTTTACCTCTGTAGAGCTGTACAGTCTTGAGTAGAAGGCCTTGGTGCAGGAGAGGATAGCACTCGGCTCTGTTCTCTCTCGTCCCTCCTCATCAACTACACTTTCCATGACAGACTTGGAGCCTACCACTTTCCTGAAAAAGAAGCGAGTACACTTCTCATTTTCTTCCAAGAACTGCACTCTGCCTCTTAACAGCACTCCTCGACTACTTTCTTCGGCTATGCTCCGGATGTCCTTTTTTAAAAGGGTGATATCCTCGAGCACATCGAAGCCACTGTGCAGCATCGTGTAGAGACGCTGCAGCTGCCTCTGTTTCCTGGCTAGCACTCCTCTCCGTCTGGCAGCAGCCTTCCTTCCCTCAGCCATGAAAAAGGTCTTTGTCCTCATCTTCACCTCCTCCCACCACTCTCCTACTGACCCGTACAGACACTGCAAGGACAGCCACTGTGATAGTTTCTCCTTGTAGCGGGATACTACCCCCTCGTTCTCTAGCAGCTTTGTGTTGAGTTTCCAGAGGCCTGGGCCAAAGACAGTCCCGCCCTGGAGTTCCACTCTACACCCTAAAGCCTGATGATCTGAGAAGAAGACAGGCTGAAGAGTGACCCCAACAACTTTCACTCTCTCTGAGACAAAGCAATAGTCAATTCTGGAGCTGCTATTCCTCCCTGACCATGTATATCCTGCTGTTGTGGGATATATACATCTATATGTGTCTGAGAGTTTAAAGTCTTGAACTAAGTTTTGCAGGGCCAGTGAGCTGGAATCCAATTTTATCGGAGAGCTAGACTGCCTGTCTGTGTGCTCTAAGATACAATTAAAATCCCCTCCCACTATCACGTCTGTGCTACTTAACAATAGGGGAGAGAGTGCCTTGAGTAGCTCCACCCTTCCTCCCACGTCAGTAGGACAATACACATTGATTAGCCGCAGGTTAACGGTCCCCCATTCCACATCCACACACAGCAACCTGCCATCTATGACCCTCTGAATACTTTTCAATTTGAAAGCCCATCCTTTGAAAAGAATGGCCACGCCAGAGGCTCTGTTGTTATTGTCCCCTGACCAAACAGAAGGCCCTTTATCCCACCTATCTTCAAAGCTTTTATACCTCTCTTGATAGGCTAAAGCACACTCCTGCAACATCAACACATCTCCCTCTCTCTGCTGGAGGTAATCAAAGACACACTGACATTTAACTCCGTCATTGATACCTCTGGTGTTAAGAGAAATTATGTTTAGAGCCATATTACATAAGAAAGTGGAACCAGTCTTTACAAAACACATTTCTCTTCGGTCTCACCTGTTACCTTCTTCTTTTTCTTTTTCTTCTTACCAATTTCCTGCCAGCCATCCTCTGAATGAGCCTTCATCAGGGTGGCAGCAGTAAAAGCATTCACGGAGTCCATTTCAAGGAAGGGGGTAGAGGGAGGGGTGGAGGGGTTCCAGCTGTCCCCATCGCCATTCTCTCCTTCCTCCTCGCTCGGGGAGAAAACAGAGTCATTTTTCCTTTTCCTCAAGTCCAGCTCCTGGGAGCACTGAGGGGAAAGGGGTGCAGCCGATGCACCAGTCTCCTCTTCCCCCTCACCCACCAGCTGTTGCAGATCCTCCGTGATGGACTGGATGGAGGAGAGGAGGGCATCTGTAGCACTTGCAGAGTCTGAGAAAAGCAGCTCCGCTGAATCCTGGGTATCGTCGCTGGACCCGCTCCACCGGGGGGCCCCACACTGGCCCTCGTTCTGAGGAGCAGGAGTGGGGGAGGGGTCCTCGCTGTTCTCGGGGGTTTTCAAACCCTCGTGCTTGTCTGGTGCAGTCTGCGGTTGTGGGAGCGTAGTGGATTTCTCTTCCACCGGCCCCGGAGCCACAGCAGGACTGATCCTGGCTGGAGGCTGAGACTCTTTGTCCAACAAGGGTTCTTTGTTTGACTTGTTGTTTGCTTTGGCTTTTCGGGCCGGTTTGGCTGAAACAAGCACTGCCTCATCCTTTCTCATTTTGAGTTTATTGGCGTAGGCGTGAGGGCAGTTCTTAAAAACGTGTCCTTCCGAGCCACATAAATTGCACTTTGGCAGCATTGAACAGTCAGAGGCTAAATGTCCCTGTTTGCCACAGGTCTTGCAGCATTTCACAGTGCAGGAAGATGCCAGGTGTCCCACAGCACCACAGCGCCGACACACCTTTGGTTGTCCCACATAAAAAACATAGCCATTGCAGGCGCCCAGCCGGATTGTAGAGGGCAGGTGCCTTAAGCCTCCATTTACATTGTCCGGTAGTAAGCGAACCTCGAATTTCCTTGCTCCTGTTTTTATACCGTCAACATCTCTAACCTCAGTTCCATGGTGGACGGTGCAGTACTGGTTAAGCCAGGTGTGAATGTCCTCCGTCTTTGCCAGTTCCGAGAACATAACAACATGCACCGTTTTCCTCTCTCTCTGTGTCAGAGGCTGCAAGTTGATCTTCTCAAGTGCAGGAACTTTCCCTCTTTTTGCCTCAAACACATCCACGCATTGTTCAAACAGAGGATAGGTACCAAATACAACCTCAAATGCTTTCTGACCTGGGAGAGCAAAGATGAAATCCAAGTGCCGAGGTTCAAAGCCAAGTTCCTTCTGTAACACTTTTCTGCTGAACTGCATACGATCCATGAACAGGTCATCCAAAAGCTCAAAACGTACAGCATTCTTGCGGGATCCAAAGGTTGCCATCTCAAACTGCAAAACAAACACTGCTTCCACAAAACAAGAAAACAATCCAACTACTCCAACTACAGGCTGATCAAGGTATCTCCCCTGCCAGGTAAGCCGAGAGCCGCAGGCGATGAGCCCGGAGCTGAACGGGCCCCACTGGCTCGTTTGTAAGGCCAGGTGCATTGCCAACCACGACCGGCAGGGCAGAGGCCTTGAAGGCAGCCTGGGCTCCTGCAGCTGTCCAGCCACGCACTCTGGTTTCTCTTCATCTCGTACAAATCTTTTGCCTTTTACTAAAGATTTCCATGAAGAGGAGCATGAATGAGTTCCATACAATTTTTGTGCTTTCCTGCCTTCGGGTGGGGCGCAGCTGGGCTGGTCAAAGAGAGAAAACAAAACCGCTCACAATCACTCTTATTACTGCGACTGTGGCCGTCTGCTCTGCGAGTCCTCGGTCTCCGCCTGTCTGATTGGTGCTCTTTTCTTTGGGGGGCGGGAAGTGTCCGGCCGCAAATATGAAGCGTTACAGCAACGACATGCCATGAGACGATTGATAACGATTTCCATAGGATCCACGCGGTTGCCTGGCAACCGTCAGCTTTGCGCAGTGGCAGTATCGTAGCCTGTGAGGTTTAGCCGATGCGCGATTATTGCTAGTTGAAAACTTTTCCCAATACCCCGCTTCCGCCGGTTTGCAATACAATCGGCGAAAGCAATTCTTGACAGTCTCGTCAGAGACTGAGCAAGGTGTTTAAAGACAGATTTTGTCATGGTAACATCATGGTAGAAAGAAACAAGCTTGTTACGTCTCAACAGAAACACTCTTTAGCTCTTTCAGCGTTATGCAGAGAACAGCGTCTGTCGAGATCACTTTTGAGTCAGCGCGAAACGCCGTGTGCTGTCAGTTTGATTTCATATTGCTCGTAGCGGCGCCCGGCTTTTGTCTGTCAAACGTTAGGTTGCCCTTCTTCATGCTGCATCGTCGGCATGAGTGGAGCTTTTTAAACGTCTGTACTTACTGCGCCTCATAAGAAATCGTTTGTCCCCGTTCAAAACAGATTGTGCGATGTCCTGCAGCGTTCGCAAAGCAAACCTTTGACAGTTTGAAAGAGGAATTTATTCTGCTTCCTGTGCGTGCAGTAGTTACAAAGTTGAACGTCTTTACACGATCTGCCGCAGATCTTACAAACGAGCCAGTGGGGCCCGTTCAGCTCGGGGCTCATCGCCTGCGGCTCACGGCTTGCGAGCGTGCCCAATCCGTGCGATAACTCGGAAAACACCCGGCCACACTGTGCCGGAAACGACGCACTCTGGGAAGCCGCTATGCAAAGCGAGGTCCCAAGATCCCCTGCGGCCGGACACTTCCCGCCCCCCAAAGAAAAGAGCGCCAATCAGACGGCCGGAGACCGAGGACTCGCGGAGCAGACTGCCACAATCGCCATAACAAGACCGATTGCGAGCGTTTTTGTTTTCTCTCTTTGACCAGCCAGGCTGCGCCCCACCCGAAGGCAGGGAAGCACAAAAATTGCATGGAACTCATTCATGCTCCTCTCCACGGAAATCTTTAGTAAAAGGCGAAAGATTTGTACGAGATGAAGAGAAACCAGAGTGCGTGGCTGCATAGCTGCAGGAGCCCAGGCCGCCTTCAAAGCCTCTGCACTGCCGGTCATGGTTGGCAATGCACCTGGCCTTACAAACTAGCCAGTGGGGCCTGTTCAGCCCCGGGCTCATCGCCTGCGGCTCTCGGCTTGTGGGCGTGCCCAATCCGTGCGATAACTCGGAAAACACCCGGCCACACTGTGTCGGAAACAACGCACTGTAAGGCACCTTGAAGCGTGCACCCCCAACATTCTTCTTTGCACATCTGTGAAAGGTAAACTCTTGAGCAAACTCTGAACCAGCTCTAAGGAAACTAATCCGATTAGACGTTACTTTGACTCATCCTTTAAGGGACCCTTGATAATTGGAGAAATCAATGATTTCGAATGAATTCTGTATGCGTCAAAAGACAGCTATACACAGAAAACATGCAGGACACTGCTCATGATGTTTCCCGAGCCGAAACACAGTGCGTTTTTCCAAGCCATCTGACAAAGCCCGCCCACTGAAAACTGCAGCAGATCGTGTAAAGACGTTCAACTTTGTAACTACTGCACGCACAGGAAGCAGAATAAATTCCTCTTTTCAAACTGTCAAAGGTTTGCTTTGCGAACGCTGCAGGACATCGCAAAATCTCTTTTGAACGGGGACAAACGATTTCTTATGGGGCGCAGTAAGTACAGACGTTTAAAAAGCTCCACTCATGCCGACGATGCAGCATGAAGAAGCGCAACCTAACGTTTGACAGACAAAAGCCGGGCGCCGCTACGAGCAATATGAAATCAAACTGACAGCACACGGCGTTTCGCGCTGACTCAAAAGTGATCTCGACAGACGCTGTTCTCTGCATAACACTGAAAGAGCTAAAGAGCGTTTCTGTTGAGACGTAACCCAGTGGGCAAAAGACGTATAATATACGTCTATTAAACGCATACCTTAGACGTCTAAATGTGGTCTGCAATTCGTCTAGAATGAAATTCTAATATACGTCTATTGTTATACGTCAATTATACGTCTATGATTAGATGTTCATTATACGTAAATGGTTGGAGTTCTATTATACGGATAAATTTAGAGGACTATTATACATATATGGTAGGAGTTCCGGATAACTTTAGAGGACTATTCTACGTATATGGTTGGAGGTCTATTATACGGATAACTTTAGAGGTCTATTATACGTATATGGGTAGAGGTCTATTATACGGATAACTTTAGAGGTCTATTATATGTATATGGTTAGAGGTCTATTATACGGATAACTTTAGAGGTCTATTATACGTATATGGGTAGAGGTCTATTATACATCAAAGTTAGGTTTTACAGGTGTAGAAACTAGAAAATCAACCCAATGATTTGGTTTAGAAATTTATTCTGAAAATACACATTCACACCTGAAAAATATGTATTTCAAATTATACATTGTATACAATCAATCAACAATCAACATATGGGCAATAATCATAAAAAACACAACTAGTCTTAAACTTCAGCTACAAATTCTGGTAATATGGCAATATACAGTATAGTAACGGCAAACACAAACTAATTACATTAACACACTAACTCAAAACCACATTTTGATTCAAATATACATTTTAAAATGTACAACTTCTATATTTCCAAGAAAAAAAATATTACAATGGAAGTTAAGACGATTTTTGTCCACTATTTGCAAACCCTGTGTAATTGTCCTAACAGTTAGAACCAAAAACCTAGTATTTTCAGTGTCCAGATCTCCTGGCCCCCTGCCTTGCATATGCATTCTTCAAGTAACACATTGCGTGCTCCTTTATTTCTTTTTCTGCTGATTTAGGGTGGGACTTCAGCACCGCAGCTAGGAGAAAATTATATAATATTACTTCCCAAATTAATGATGATTAATATCTTCTTTAGTATAATCTAAAAAATGAACGTTTTACTAAGCTCAAAGCTGAAATAAATGTATAAAATTTGGCTTGCATCATAGAAGTTGAGCAATAAAGTCTGTCCTAATTAAAGAGTACCCAAAGTTTGAAAGTACAACATAGAATAAGAATAGAGAAACGGCAAAACGATTTAGTGTCATCTTCCCCATTCACACCATTCCCCATTTCGAATGAATTCTGTATGCGTTAAAAGACAGCTATACACAGAAAACATGCAGGACACTGCTCACGATGTTTGCCGAGCCGAAACACAGTGCGTTTTTCCAAGCCATTTGACAACGCCCGCCCACTGAAAACTGCAGCAGATCGTGTAAAGACGTTCAACTTTGTAACTACTGCACGCACAGGAAGCAGAATAAATTCCTCTTTTCAAACTGTCAAAGGTTTGCTTTGCGAACGCTGCAGGACATCGCACAACCTCTTTTGAACGGGGACAAACGATTTCTTATGGGGCGCAGTAAGTACAGACGTTTAAAAAGCTCCACTATTTTTATGTGCCATTTTTTGCTTATTCACTTACTATTTTAATCAAAATAATATTAAGAAAGATCTGTATGTATTCAGATAGTATTATTATTGTTCATACTTACTCGTCAAAAGAGGATTGCTGAGATATTTGCGGATATACTTCTACGTTTGAAAAACGTGTCCAAAATGGTGACCAACGAATACTAGCAATGCATTGTGGTATATAACCGGAAAATATGCTGGGTTCGATATTTTCTCAACGTATGCGTTTATTAATGTTGTCGATATTATGGTTGAAATTTAACATTGATAATACATCGCGGCTATGTGCCCCCTGCTATGAGCTGATGTGCAATTTTAACGCATGCAGTTAGTAAGGATCGGTCACTGTTGTATGGTATTATATACAGTATAATGACATTATGGAATAGGATGGGGACAGGCCTGGCATCACGGGGGGAGGGAGGAATGTCGCCCCTTCAGTTTTGGGCAAAAAGATGTACCTAACTTACCTAGGAGTATACGGCACTCTGCACAGTGTACGAAGTAATTTTCGCAGTAATTAATTTATTATATTTACTATATTTATTATACACGTGTAAATTAATTACTGCGAAAATAATTTACTTCGTACACTGTGCAGAGTGCCGTATACTCCTAGTTGCGGCACACACGATACATACAGTAAAAAGCCTCAGGCACTGTGTTAGATGTGTTTTCGACGTTATATATGCGTTTATTAATGTCGTCGATTTTACGGTTGCAATTCGACTTTGATTATACGTCGAGGCGACGTATATATACGTATAGCCGTATTTTCGCCGTGAATATACGTATATTCGACGAATCAGTGCCCACTGGGTAAACTCTTCAGCAAACTCTGAACCAGCTCTAAGGAAACTAATCCGATTAGACGTTACTTTGACTCATCTTTTTACGCTAGGGTTAGGGTTAGCATTCCCACGCTACTTAGACACTTTGTTTACGCTCAGTGCTTGATTTTGGGAACTTCAGGACGAGTGGGAATTTTCTCCTATCTGTCAATTCTGTTTTGTTTTGGAGACTCTTGGCTGCCTATGTTGTACAGTGCAGCGTGAAGGAAACATTTTCCAAAACTGTGTCAGCTCAAAAGTTGTAAGAAAACCTCTCCAGCTGCTTTAACTCTCTTCATTTTTGTCATTTAATGTGACACTCGATGTATAACTGGAGCCTCACATATGCAAATGGTGCGGCTCCAGTTCGACACCCAGTTCAATACCACTTTACAGTAAATGACAAAAGCATGGCAGACTGTGCCGGACCGGCAGATTACTTCCGCTTATTTTTACCATATTAAACAATGGAAATCCAACCACTTGCATTTGTGACACTTGATTTTGGCTGCACCTAAGACACTCTTAAATCTTCAAACACATTTCTCTTCTCCCGCAACACTCTTGTCTGTCGGCGCTATGTGGCAGCGTTGCATGACAACCCATCTCACCACGGAAAGGAACCTAACAGCTTTGGTAAGAGAGGAGAAAAGGACCTGGCCCGTACGCGGCTCAAACCCGCAACCTTGGCGTTACTAGCACCACCATCTAACCAACTGAGCTAACCGACCTCACAACAGTGGTCCTCTCTGTGCTGCAAAAAATCAAGCTCAGGGAATTTCTTTTGTCCTTTGAATAGAAAGCCGTGTAATTCAGTGTACGGGCTTTCTCGTGCAGTTTCATAGTTCTTGTAACCCAAATCCTACACTGGCCTGAAGTGCCCCCCCATTTCACAGCATTTTTCAGCTGATTTAAAATGTACCTAAAGGAGAAGCATTATTGAAGACCATCAATTACCAAGAGCTTTTGTCAAAGGTTTTGGTGGTCATTTTTAATGACCACAGAGCACTATGACCTCGGTTTTACATCTCATCCAAAAGACAGCGCCCTTTTTCCAACACAGCTTCTCCGTCACTATATTGGGACATTGGGACCCGTACAGACCTCAGAGTGAGCGCCCATTAACACCACTTCCATCTGGAAGCTTTGTTTTTCCCTGTAGCTCACCCTCATCCTGGTACTGACCTGGCTCACACCTGCTTAGCTTCAGTGGGTTTTCAGTTGCGAGTTGCAAAAGTTGGGATACAAGTGTAGCGGCAATGCTTGTTAATAAGACAGAATTAAGCGTTGGTATGCTGTCCTAAATGAAGCCCCATCTCACCCCCCATCTCTGTGGTGCAGCCACAGAGAAAGTATTCATGCAGACTGATTTTAAGTTGTTTTCTTTTGATAGGGAACAGCTCCCAGACAGGGATGCACTTAGCTAAGCCTGGCTATCATGATCAATGGTCATCCATTGGCGCCTATCTGTCTAGGGAGTGCTGAATGGACATCTGGACTGCATTCTTAAGTGTCAAGAGTAAGTGACTTATATCTCACCTTGACCAACCAATCAGGGACTGGCAGGGCGTGGTAATACCACGTGGGTCTCCAATGCCCGCCAAACTCTCAACCAATCAGCACACATCTGTGTCTTGGTCAAAAAGGGAGCGCAAGCTCAGATCGGGGCTCTCCTTGGCCATTTTCGCGCATCCTCAGAGACAATCACGTGACAACTGCTGTTGTCTGCATAGGGACTTGGACTTTGTTCTAAGCGCGAGGCCAAGCATCCCGTACGTACTCAGAATTCTACTAACGTGAATGCTCCGTTTGATCAACGGCAGCCTACAGTTGGACCCTCGTCGACAACCTGAATAGCTTATTCAGAAGCAGCGCTGGACCGGGAACGAACCAGTTTCTTCCCAGGCAAAAGAGTGACTTGTGAGGACTCGCGGTCACACTCTGTGCATAGAGACTTTCTACTAGCCAGCCGGACTGCTGGTAGATCCCCTCGGAGCAACGACTGCCCTGCGCGCCGCAGTCAGATTCCTCCGCCCGTCCTACTCCGAGCTGCACCTTGACTGGTTGGCTGGTAGCCAGAGGACGCCGACACAACGCCCATTGGACAACCGCTGGAACAGAGGCTGCAACAGAGCTTGTCAGCTGGTTTGGTGTTCGTGCCGGGAAATTCCAAATCCATACACAGTGGATAAGTTAACCCCATGTTCTACATTGCGTCTCGAGAATTCAATTGTACCTCAACACAAGTTGTTATCAATTTAATTCATGAGTAATGTATTTACTTCCGAGTTTAGAGTAACAATGGGTAATAACACTGATTAGCGATTTGGTAACCGAACGATATATATTGACATATATTCTCTGTTGTGTATCTCTTTGTGTTTGCATCTCTTCGAGATTATATATCTTGTATATTGATAACCCTCACAGTAAGGTCTGCCGCTCGTATCCAGGCAGACTAGTATATGTTTGGTGCACAATTTATATTAATAAATGTATCTCGTGTATTGAACCCGTGTGTGTGCGTTGTTAGTTGTTCTGGCGATTGATTTTCTAAAAGCCCCAACGAACAACCTCGTGATTACTGCTACAATTAATAAGTGTCTCAGTAAACCCATCAAACCACTACATTTAATGGCGTCCCTGGGTGGGCGAGTTTAGAATGAAATGAGACTCAATCGCACAGAATAACTGATGTTGCTGTGAGTTCAAGTTCAGCACAGCACCGTGGCTTTTATACGCGAATACCGGGTGTGCTGATAACTGCGTAAAGAAATCCCCCTGTTTTCTAGCGTTTAGTGTAACGTGTGCTGATTGGAAATCCATCTGCTCGGGTGTTTAGATTCCATACTGTATTTTGGTAAAAGGAAAAAAAGTAATACTCTTAAAGTTTCTCTGACGTAATGACAATGGCTGCTAAAATGTCTGAAGTGGAGTCGCTTATAAGTACTATTTCTAGCGACGACAATCCTGGTTACTGGAGCGGTATCGAAAAGTTGAACTTTGATGATATTGAGAAGCTGCAAGTAGATTTAGTAGCTAAGGTAGCGAACCAGCTTAACACAGGAGGGTCTGTGAACGCAGTTCAGGTCCTATCTAGTTTCGCCTTAAATCTAGCTAAACAGCTGGAACTGTCTTTGTCCGAGCTGACAAAGTTTCAAACGCTTCAGGGAAAGCTAGAAAGATATAAGGCGGAGCGAGTTGAGTTGTTGGATATAATCAGAGAAAAGAGAGTGAAAAGTGAGGAAAGTGAAGACAGACTCAGGGAAGTTTTAGGTAAATTAGATGACCTGTCTGCTAGAGAAACTGCGGCTGAGGTAGCTAGGAGAGACCTAGAAGCGAGCTTGAAAGAAAAAGAAAAAGAAATTGAGAGTTTAAATGAGCTCAGCCAGGAAAGGCAAAAGGAGTTAGATGCTGCCGTACTGGAAGCAAAACAGGCTAGATCCCACTTACATGCCAGCCCACCTAGCAGCCCGGAGCGCTCACCCAGGAGGTTTCTCCCGGCCAGGGTCTGTGGTCGGATCGGCATGGGGGAGATCGCCGAGTCCTGCGCGAGACGCAAGGGCGATTCAATTCAGGCATAGACCCCCTGCTCCTGATCACGGCCGTCTCCCTGCCCACGGAGAAACTGTAAAAATTAACCTCCACTCCCTGAGGCAGTTAGCCAAAGATGTAGAAAGGTTTGACCCGACAGTGTCAGGGAATAATGTGGAGACCTACATTGATGAGCTGAGATATACTTTGCAGTTTATGCCCGAAGCGTCCGAACAGGAAAAGGCTATGTTAGTAAGGAAAACTACCAGCCGAGCGGTCCACGAGTGGATGTCTAGACAAGGACCTGAGGTCTGTAATAGCTTTGAGGAGCTGTGTCAGGCAATGATCGGAGAATTTTCGGCTTTTATAGATCCCATATCTGCCGTGGCCACAGCGCACCGTATTAAGCACGAAAAAGCTGAAGCCCCTCGCGACTATTACCCCTATTATATAATATTTTACTATTATATAACTTGTAAAATATTACCCCCGGTCCATTCTCTTCCAAAAGTGAGAAACACCTGTTTTCTACATTTTGTCTGTTTTAAAACCATATCTCTTTAAACCAAACCAAGAGTTTGTCTTTTGCACTGATATTCTGATTCATTTCAATTTCAAAGAAAAAAAAAAACATTATCTTCCAAAGCATCATAAAATTGTCCATTCTTCCAGACTCTACTTCTCTCTTGTAGTAGTACAGCAGACCTTTCCAGGTGAGCAGATCACAGAGTCCGAAATATGCTTCCTCCATCAAGCAAAGTACCTGAACATGACTCGGTCTTCATAAAAGCGCCCCTGTAATAAAGAAATTAAATCCAAAATCAAGAGGGCAGTTGCCTACTGAAGTTCAAGAAGTCATCAATTTTAACCTAGCAACACATTAAAGGCTGCATCTATACAAGTACGATTCTAGAAATGCTCACCAGATTACGTTTTAAGAAAGAACTGCGCCTCAGGTTCCGCCGAGATCTTAACTCGGATGGCAGGATTCAGAGTCCGGAGTGCGGACTGATGGCGCACGGAGGGTCCACATACTGTGGATCCCTCAGTTTTCTTCCGCGTGTTTAAACCGCCAGCGTGTGGCTCTCCTGTCCCCGTGACCTCATTGCTCTGCTCTCGCCTCTGTGCAGCCGAGCCCGACTCATGGTAAAGTGGAAAAAAATATGCCCTCAACGTGGGATTTACTCTGGATCGAGGATAGATGTCACCTTTTTATCGTTGAACAGGATGTATGTGATGTGGCGACTAGGTTCAATTTTGTATCCTTTTAAAAGATTAAGGACTGGGGTGAGCAGGATTTATCACCCTTTCAGCTAAGAACCCGACGTGAGCACCGTTTAAGCTGCATAGACTCGGTCGTTTAACTCTTCTCCATTAGCAGGGTTAAGGTTAAAGAAAAAAAACATTGCTGACTTCTTTTTTTTTTGCCAGCCGCGAGCGCTGATTAGCGAGGTTTGTATTTCATGTTTTGCAAGTTGCATCCATTTTAAGAAAAACAAGTCGTTCAAGACAGGAAATGAATACTTGCATTTAATTAAGTCTAGGCGTATGCGGTTGTCCATAATGACCAGTTCTGTTCGAGAACACAGCACAAAAAAAGGCACCGCTGGGATTCGGACCCAGGATTTCTTGTTTACTAGACAGGCGCTTTAACCAACTAAGCCACGGCGCCCCGGGAGTACTGTTTTTTTGCAGCCACTTGGACACACCACTCAGACACATCTGCATTCGGTGTGTGCTCCGCCTGCTCGCTGAGCAAGTTGCCACCTTTACATACAATAGCAACATCGACACCAAGAGAAAGGATGACAAATGGCTTTTATCTGGAACTTTTCATGTCCAAGGAGCTCAATGTGCTTTCTGTGTACAACAGGGCCACTGAACTCCACACTGGCCACTGAACCACAGCAGTGGCTTGCTGGCTTGACATCTCCCAAGGAAAATGTTGAAATCGCATGTGGAACAGGAAAAGGACCCTCGAGTACGAGGGAAAAAAAAGAAAAAGATCATCTGGAGCGTGCCAACCCGTGTCTGGAAAGCCCAGTTTCATTGACGAGGTGGCCGAGTGGTTAAGGCGATGGACTGCTAATCCATTGTGCTCTGCACGCATGGGTTCGAATCCCATCCTCGGCGCTCTCTATGTCTGACACGTGTGCCTGTTAGATGTTGGCCCTCCTTCTGTTTGCTCCAGTACTAGAGCTGTACATTTTCTAGCGGTGGCTGAACATGGTATAGTAGGCTAACGTCGGTATCGAGCAGTGGCAGTAACAGTATTTACGTGCCGCTGCTGCCAAGTGGCTCTGGGTTGAGACCGCACTTTCACTTACTTGCAGCACAAACGGAGAAAGCGATTTTTGACAGTCTCTCGAGAGACTGCGCTAGGTGTTTAGGGATAGACTTTGTCAGTTCCCCCTGGGATGATGGCCTCTCAAATAGTTTGTGATTCCTCTAGACGTTTATACAGTAGAAGCCTGCTTCGTGGCTTAAATCCAAGCTAAGGAAACGAGTTAGAGGTCTGATGCAGAACTGCACTGTATGTGTGAGGAAAGCTGCCCCCTTCTGTTCCATGTCGACCGAACAGAGGACTGTAAAGGATACGACCAAGAAACTTTAGGATGCTGGTTGGAATCCAGCTCCAAAGAAGCCCCTTTGGGTGTTATGTCATGAAAAAGTAAGAACAGAGAATCTCCCTTTGATCAAAAGCGCAACAGAACTGTTTTCCGTGGAGCAGGTTTCAGACCCGTAGACCTGTTTTATTTGTATGGCGTTCGTAAGCGCGCAAAACAAGGACAATTCCTGCGTCTAACACGAATGTAAATGCTTTTGAAAGTGCAGTGTGGTGCAGCTTGTAAAATCCTTGTCCACATTTGTGGTTTGTTGATGTTTTTTTTCTGTCTGCCAAAGTTGCATTTTGACATCCGGACGGTGAGACTTTATCATTTGAACGTGAAGCCAGCCTTAAACCCTCTGAGGCGTGTCTGTCTGCCGGCATGTATCTTGTGAAAGGTATTTTTTTTTTAACGGAGAGCGACTTTAAAAAGGTTTCCGCAGACACCTCGCACTCCGGAGGAGGAATGCGGCGGCGGCGAGCTCACTGTAGTTGTGGCCGAGTAGTTAAGGCGATGGACTTGAAATCCATTGAGGACTCCCCGCTCAGGTTCGAATCCTGCTGACTACGGCGTCTGCTGCACGTCGCCTTGTGCCTGTGTGGCAAAGGCGAAGTGCCGCTTCTCCTTTCCTGGTACTATAAAAATGCTACATCGCTTGGTCCTGCTTCCATGGAAAGCAGTTCTTCAGGTAATTCTACTCTCTTACCAAAGCTGTTAGGTTCCTTTCCGTGGTGAGATGGGTTGTCATGCAACGCTTCCACATAGTGCCGACAGACAAGTGTGTTGCGGGAGAAGAGAAAAGTGTTAGAAGATTTAAGAGTTTCTTAGGTGGAGCCAAAATCAAGTGTCACAAATGCAAGTGGGAAGATTTCCAATGTTTAATATGGTCAAAATAAGCGGAAGTTATCTGCTGGTCCGGCACAGTTTGCCATGCTTTTGTCATATACTGTAAAGTGGTGTCGAACTGGGTGTCGAACTGGAGCCTCACCATTTGCATATGTGAGGCTCCAGTTATACATCGAGTGTCACATTAAATGACAAAAATGAAGAGAGTTGTAGCAGCTGGAGAGGTTTTCTTACAACTCTTGAGCTGACACAGTTTTGGAAAATGTTTCCTTCACGCTGCACTGTACAACATAGGCAGCCAAGAGTCTCCAAAACAAAACAGAATGGACAGATAGGAGAAAATTCCCACTCGTCCTGAAGTTCCCAAAATCCAGCACTGAGCGTAAACAAAGTGTCTAAGTAGCGTGGTAATGCTAACCCTAACCCTAGCTGGAGTTTGAGCAATCCAGCACTGAGCGTAAAAAGATGAGTCAAAGTTACGTCTAATCGGATTAGTTTCCTTAGAGCTGGTTCAGAGTTTGCTCAAGAGTTTACCTTTCACAGATGCGCAAAGAAGAATGTTGGGGGTGCACGCTTCAAGGCGCCTTACAGCTGTAGGGAGTGATTCGAGACGATTCGTGGCGTGTGCTCGTTCCCATGTACCGTACGCCCCGGGGTGCAGTGCTAGGATGACGTACAATACCACTTGGGCACGTAACGGCGTTATGTGCAGGGTTTTCGTTTGTTCGTTTTGTTTTGCTCTGCTTTGCTTTGTTTTGCTTTCCATCGCGTTGGTAAGAGCGTAAATAAAAATGCGATTCCTGCGTCTACCACTAATGTAAGAGCTATTTCAAGTGCGACGTGGTGCGGCTTTTCAAATGCTTGTGGGCATTTCTCTGTTGTTGATTCTTTTTTTGTGTGTAACAAAGTGGCATTTTCATGTCCGGACGGGGAGACTTTATCATTCCGACATGAAGCCAGCCTTAAACCCTCTGAGGCGTGTCTGTCTGACGGCACGTATTTTGTCAAAGGTATTATTTTTTTTTAACGGAGAGCGACTTTGAAAAGGTTTCCGCAGCCACGTCGCACTCCGTGTTAGATTAAAGGAGGAATGCGGCGATGGTGAACTCGCTGTAGTCGTGGCCGAGTGGTTAAGGCGATGGACTCGAAATCCATTGGGGACTCCCCATGCAGGTTCAAATCTTGCCGACTACGGCGTCTGCCGCACGTCTCCTTGTGCCTGCGCGGCAAAGGTGAAGTGCCGCTTCTCCTTCCCTGGTACTATAAAAACACTAAATAGCTTGGCCCCGCTGCCATGGAAATGAGTTCTTCAGATAACCACACATCTTGCGTTCGCACCTCTGGTGTTCTACTTATGCCTTTGAAAACCTAATGAATAAAACTGAAAGAACCGACACAATATGTAGGTGCTCGTAAAGCATGCATTAAAGAACTGTTAACAGCAAGGGTTTCAGTGGGTTAACTGAGGAGAAGGCGTGATCGCTAATTGTTGACTTTTTATTTGGTGTTAGAAACACTCTTACTGTGCATGACGTGCAACAAATTTAGCCACAGAAATTGCATCACGCTTTCATGTATGCTATTGCAGACACCAACGTTGCCTAGATAGAAAACCGAAATAGCCGTGGGTTTGCTTGCTGGTCTGAAGGATCTCTCTTCGAATCTCTATCATTTGTCAATGGAAGTAAAAGGTGCTGCAATCTGATACGTTCAGAATCAAACCCGCAGCTGTTGTTCGACTTTATTTCTTGACTAATTACAACTGAGTGTCGCATGAGCAGTTACGTAAACTTGTCTGATATATTTGAACACAAATGCCGTTCTTCAATTAAAACTAACAGCACATTGTCAGGGACATTCAGTTCTATACAAACAAGAGACAGACAAGAGAACATTTAGTATATAATAGACAGAAAGAGGTTCGAATCCTGCCGACTACGTTGTCCACCTCCTGTCGTTGTGTTTCGGCGCAAGCAAAGAAGCGCCCCTGTTCGGTGTTCCTGGTGGTTTTAAAATGCCAAATTGCTTGTACCCGCTCCCTTGCAAATAAGTTCTTCAGCGTCCGCGAATGGCATTTTACAGCTGGAAGCAGATGTCGACGCTTTTTGCACAGAGCACCAAAAAAGCGTCTTTTTTGAAGGCCCGGGTTCTGAGCATTGGTGGTTCAGTGGTAGAATTCTCGCCTGCCACGCGGGAGGCTCGGCTTTGATTCCCCGCCAATGCAGTGGCTTTTGCAGCTAGCTGCTCCATCACTTGCATCCCCTTGCAACTCGCAACTGAAAACCCACTGAAGCTAAGCAGGTGTGAGCCAGGTCAGTACCCGGATGAGGGTGAGCTACAGGGAAAAACAAAGCTTCCAGCTGGAAGCGGTGTTAATGGTGCCGGCGGTGGGGCGCTCACCCTGAGGTCTGTGCGGGTCCCAATGCCCCAGCATAGTGACGGAGACACTGTGTTGTAAAAGGGCGCTGTCTTTTGGATGAGATGTAAAACCGAGGTCACATCGCTCTGTGGTCATTAAAAATGACCACCAAAACCTTTGACAAAAGCTCTTGGTAATTGATCGTCTTCAATAATGCTTCTCCTTTAGGTACATTTTAAATCAGCTGAAAAATTCTGTGAAATGGGGGGCACTTCAGGCCAGTGTAGGATTTGGGTTACAAGAACCATGAAACTGCATGAGAAAGCCCGTACACTGAATTACACGGCTTTCTATTCAAAGGAGGGCAAAAGAAATTCCCTGAGTTCGATTTTTTGCAGCACAGAGAGAACCACTGTCGTGAGGCCGGTTAGCTCAGTTGGTTAGAGCATGGTGCTAATAACGCCAAAGTCACGGGTTCGTGCCCCGTACTGGCCAGGTCCTTTTCTCCTCTCTTACCAAAGCTGTTAGGTTCCTTTCCGTGGTGAGAGGGGTTGTCATGCAACGCTGCCACATAGTGCCGACAGACAATTAAATGACAAAAATGAAGAGAGTTAAAGCAGCTGGAGAGGTTCTCTTACAACTTTTGAGCTGACACAGTTTTGGAAAATAATTCCTTCACGCTGCAGTGTACCATATAGGCAGCCAAGAGTCTCCAAAACAAAACAGAATTGACAGTCATATAATGTCCATTAACCCCGGTTTTAAACGCAGCATCATGTCTGCCATCATAAGAATATGAGTCCAATATTTTAGAATATAGTCAGAATGACTTCTAACCTTAGCTGTGGTGTCTTTAATCCCTATTGCTCAATGCATGGTGTACGTACTGCATACATGTGTCTTGAGAATGAGGAATGGGCCCCTGAGACAGTCATTTGCCTGTTTCACAAATGATCGTATTTTACTAGAGATTCTGTTTGGGATTCAGATGTGCATTCGGACAGCAATCCCTTTCAAGAAATGATATGTTCTGGATGAGGTCAAAGGTGCTAGAACACTGTATTTAGGATGTGTTTGCAGTGATTGTGTGTCTCCTGCTTCAACGCAGTGATATATAGATGTGCTCCTGTAATTTATTGGTACATGCCCAGGGCAGTAAGTAGTATGAGGATTTATTTCCAGACGGCATAGAGCAGTGAAGCACTTCTACTTAAATTATTACATTATACACAATTTGAGTTCATTTTAAAAAGTAAAAGGTAATGAAAGGAATGCATTTTCATAAGAAAGATAATACCGATATGCATGTGATAATCTTCCTTATATCATGTAGTGCGTCATTTGGACACTTTGTGGGCTTGAAATACAAAGAAAATCATGTTCTATGGTACAAGATAAATACAAAACTTAATCATTTATTTTAATTAGATTTGTTTATAAAGCATAAGCAATCATTTATTACATTAATATATGTGAAAATGACATTTTAGCACCATAATATTACATACAGGTCTCTAGCTTCAACACAGTGATATATATATATATGCTCAGTGATTTATTGGTACATGCCCAGGGCAATAATCAGAATTAGTATTTATTTCCATACGGGCTACAGGTAATCTTGTGAAATACTTCAACACACTGGATCGCAGATTTAGACCCCCTGCACTCTTACTCCTTAAAAACCAAAGAAATGAAGATATGTAGCAATCACATTGTAACAGGGGTGACAGTGACTTAATGCTTATACTACTGGACTTCTGGTACCTTTAGGGTACGGTGTTCCCTGAAGGGCTCTCAAACCCCGCATTTCAGATGCCTAGCTGTATTGCTGATGTGTTGCACCTCAGAATCACTTTTAAACCTTACCTCTGGTATCTTTAATCCCTATTGCTCAACGCATGGTGAAAGTATTGCATAAATGTGTCTGAAAATGAGCAATGGGCACCTGAGAGACTCATTTGCCTGTTTCACAAATGATCATATTTGACTAGAGATTCTGTTTGGGATTCAGTTGTGCATTCTGACAGCAATCTCTTTCAAAAAATGATTTTACCTTATCGCGGCTTTGCCCTTCTTGCCTTTTTGGACAATATCTCCATCTTGTGGTCGTTGTTGGTAATGTCTAGACAATATCTCCATCTTGTGGTCGTTGTTGGTAATGTTTTCTTATGCCCTTTTTTTATTTCAATTCTCTATTAGATGATTCTAGAATCTCTACAATAGAGTTGAAAACATCAGTTTTATAGCAGACAATATGACATTATTTATAGTCCAATTAGAAATTTATTACCCTGTTTTTAACATAATAACAAATTAAAACTAAGTTTGGAACACCAGGGAACATAAAAAATGATTTTTAGGAAAACCATGAGGTTCTCTGTGTCCGATGCCTGCAAGGGGAGAAAGCTAGAATCCTTTGATTTTTCCAAATTTGAAAATAAACATCATATAACAACAGCTTTCATTCCTAGGAGTGAAAAACAACCATTTTTGAAGACATATTAGTTTCTAAAACACTACAATAAAGTTAAAAACATCCATTTTATATTACATTATTTTTTGTGAAATAATTAAATTGGCTTATTTCTCTCACATTAAATTGGCTACAAATGCAAGAATTCAACCAGATATTCTTGTAAAATGTATAATGTTGCATTGCAGTTAGTTAATGTAGTTAGTCCATAGTCAGCAATCTAAACTTTATTGTTAAGCTTTAATGATTGATGTTGTACCAGTAACCTTTAGAAATACTATAGTACTTCACAAATGCTTTGTGTGTTTGGAAACCTTTTGAGTAAAAGCCTTATAAAAATAGGTTTAGTTTTTACAGGACATCACAAAGAAATAGGATGGTATAATTCTTATAATTGCTTAGTGATTGTATTTGGAAGATTATGCACTAAACAGACTTCAGGAATGCCAGTGGATCATTGTGCTATTTGGAATTATTCCAAAAATCAAGTGGCCTCTTTGCTGTAGTATTTTTAGTATTATTTATTTAGTATTAATAAAGAATAGATTTATTAAAGTCGTGCGATGTGCAAGCGGGATATGTAAAATAATTTAAAATAAAGTTTTTTATTATTGTTATAGAGAAACATGATCAGATTTTCCCTGGTTCAGAAACAAAACGATTAAAATCTGTAATCTTTCCACTTGTATGTCATCAGACATTAACGAGTACAACCCCCCTCTCTGCCGGAGTGCTGGCTGTGACGAATTAAACCAATTTCACAGGTGTTTTCAAAGTAGGAAGTACAGTGTTAACTAGTAGATGGCCTCCTCAATGAAATCGCTTCAACATGCTAATGCGTTGGTGTAACAGTCCGGGCGTGGCAAGCTTCCAATGTCAACTCGACTCAACTGGACTCGATTGGAAGACGTATGAACGTATTTTAGCCCTAAATGAATTAATAGCAAACATGGTTTACATAAAAGACATTTTTCCAAGAAAGTTTATAATAATACAATCTATAGTTGAAATCTGAGCCTAAATATAAAGAAAAAAGCATTTTCAGAGAGCAATCACGCTGTGTTTATGTAGAAAAAGCGATTAGGTTTATGAGCAATCTAATTACCTATTCGCTTAAAACGCTATATAAAATAAAGTTTATTTAAAGATGAATGATAAGTGTCGCAGTTTTAATAATTTTCGTAGTAGGGCTTGGACAGATTCCAAGTGCATTTTTGCAATTTACGTTGCATTGTCCAATGTGATGTTGTAATACAGTTTAGAATACAGTAAGTCTAAACTGTATCAGCTTTATTTATGGGTTGCAATTTAGAAAAAGTCAAAAACCGCACTCAAAATCCAATTTAGAGCTTTCTGGCAAGAGGAGTGTCATGGAAATTTAACTATCAAGGAAGCCACAAGAGAGAGTTCTCACCTGAGTAAGGTCTTTATTTCAATATTGCAATATTGGGAGCCCTGCTGCCACTTCGCCAAGTGCAACCAGAGACTCAATTTGTTACAAGCAGTACAGGGTTTTTATAAGACGTTGCGCTGTAAAAAGTTCAGCACTTGGTCCCTTCTAAAACTTCCCCTTTCTCTAAGAGAAAACAGATTACATCATAGAGCGAGAGAAGAAAAACTAGATTTGTTATTCAAAGCTAATCAGTTACTTTCGGCTAATTCTAACGACCCAGACAGCATATATTGTTTTGGTACATTGTCTTCTAAAGTAACCTAAACAGTGTACTTTGTTGACGCACTGTTTTCTAAAATTCTGCATGTACTGTAGCATAGCAGTTATATCCTTGAAATATTATCTAAAAGCACCAATATATTTTTTTGTAAAGCTCTCTACATTTTTAAGAATCAATTAACTCATTAGATTTCCACTACAATTCCCTCCTTTTTATTCTTGAAAATTATTAAAAGTTAGATTCTTCATATGGACTCCCAGGAGGCTCCCATACTTCGGATTCTTGCGTTCTTACCAGAACATACTGATGCACAAACATATTCATTACCATATTTCAAAGCATTGGAATAATACAAGTCGAACAGCAACACAAAAACAGGAAGACAAGTATCACAGCTACTATAATCGGTGTTAGCAACTTGAAAAAAACATTCCCCCCGGCCCAAACAGTGATTCTAACCAAGAGAGAAAAGCAGGTGTATCTTTAATGCCTCTTTCTTTGTCCACCTTGTGTCTCAGTTCTTTCAAATGTTGAATAGCAAGCGTAAGATTTCCGTAATCATTGTCATTTGCTGGAATAAATGTGCAACAGGAGTCTCCTATTAAAGCACAGACTCCTCCAGATGCTGCATTTTGTAGGTCCAGCACGAACCTGTTCTGAAGTGCCATTGCTTTTAGCTTTTCCATCAGAGATTTTTGCGTCTCATCTATGATATTCTGTTGAATTCTCAAATATTCCTCTAAATATTTTTATCCAAAGGTTCATACACTTTTCTACATTCCTGTTCAGCCTAAATTCCGTCTGACAGTCAATATTTCTTTTAAGTTTCACTTTGGATTAATCAAACTTTTTTTTCTTCACACCAAACCATTTTCACGTCTCCCACGCGCCCCACGGAATCCCCCAGTCGAGACAAACTGACGAACTATCACAATACGGGAACACGGACCAGGTTCCAAATCCTGGCTTTAAACACACAGTTGAATCGAGTTACCATTTTCGGCTCTTCTGCGAGTACAGTTCTAGTTACTACCTTCAGCCGTACTGCAGTCGTGTACCAGGATGCAACACCTGGATTTTTTCGCACGGGCAGGGCGAGATGCTATTCCTTCAGCAATCCCTCCTTTTCTACCCCACCTTCACAAAACAGGCATCTAAAACACATACACCATTAACTCATTTTTCTGTTGTACTCGCTTCAGCTTCAGGAAAACCCTGAACCCACCACAGCAACATGGAGAGGACAAGGGACTTTTTAGAAAAGAGGAGTCCTTACCTCTTTTTAGAAGCGGCCGCCTAACTTTTCCTCTCCATGTCCGTGTGGTTTAATTTAGATGGATACTTCTTCATCATTTGGGTCACGTATCCGCCAATCTGCCTCCTCCTTTTTAGAGGACGTTGTGAACCTTTAGGAACAATATGATCTAGCAACAAGGTTATGTCACTGTAATTAGGCTTAAGACAATCAAGAACAAGGCGCTTGCCTTTCTTCTAAATTCTTTACGGTCATCAGGCAATTTAGGAAAAGACTTAACTAATGCAAATAATTCACTAGGAGACCAATGTCAATGTACATATGCTGGAGTTCCTTCTGGACCTGGAAAAGTGCACATTGGCATTTCACAAACAAGTGGCTCCGGACCGCTTTCTAATTTCGGTGGAGACTTTTTCTTTTTAGTACGCATGGCCATGACTTTAGCTGCAGCTTGCTGTTCTTTAGTTTCAAGACTAGTCTTTTTTTAAGCTTCCCATTATTTCTGTAATTCCTCTTTCCATTAAATAAGTTTTCCAATTCATTTTCTTTCATTTCTTCTCCTTCTCTTCTAAGTTTCCCCTTCTTCAGGAAACTTCTTTTTCCTAATTCAACTTTCCTCTGTCCATTCTGATTCACTTACAAAGATCCTTCATAGTTATGGGCCCCTTATTATCATATATAAATTATGTGCAAGTTCCCTTACACCTATTACCCTAGTTTTACAGTTCATGAACATATTTTTTTTACTCTAACCCAGGCTATAATTGTTTCTCCGAATTTGTCGTGCATGTACTTTTGCTGGACTGCTCGGTCCCATTTTCGTCTTTGAATTTTAATTTCCCATTTTTACCGATCGGTGCCTTACTTAGAACCTTATCACATTAACTACTCCGCAGAGCAAAAACCACACGTCTGTGTTAAGATAAGTTCTTTATATGAGTCCCAGACTCATCAAACCCGCGTGAGAACACCCCTGTGGCTCGCTTCTCAAACTATTAATTTTTAAGGATCACTTACTGACGTCAGACAGCTGCCAATTCTCCAGACGCGTCTCTGGAAGGATAAACAGTTTATCCTCCGAGGTTCGTCCAATTTGCTAAAATTGTCCGGGTCCGGATGGAGTTTCAGCAGCCGTTCGCGTTCAGGTTTGTGATCCCGGACGAGCCCCCAAACTGTCATGGAAATTTAACTATCAAGGAAGCCACAAGAGAGAGTTCTCACCTGAGTAAGGTCTTTATTTCAATATTGCAATATTGGGAGCCCTGCTGCCACTTCGCCAAGTGCAACCAGAGACTCAATTTGTTACAAGCAGTACAGGGTTTTTATAAGACGTTGCGCTGTAAAAAGTTCAGCACTTGGTCCCTTCTAAAACTTCCCCTTTCTCTAAGAGAAAACAGATTACATCATAGAGCGAGAGAAGAAAAACTAGATTTGTTATTCAAAGCTAATCAGTTACTTTCGGCTAATTCTAACGACCCAGACAGCATATATTGTTTTGGTACATTGTCTTCTAAAGTAACCTAAACAGTGTACTTTGTTGACGCACTGTTTTCTAAAATTCTGCATGTACTGTAGCATAGCAGTTATATCCTTGAAATATTATCTAAAAGCACCAATATATTTTTTTGTAAAGCTCTCTACATTTTTAAGAATCAATTAACTCATTAGATTTCCACTACAGGAGACACCCAAATTATAATGTAACATGCCACTGTTTGTGCATGAACAAAGTTATACTGCAATTTTCCTTAGATACGCGATTAAAAAAAATAATTTTTTTGAATCCCCGGCCAAACACATTCCATAAGAATCAGCGCTTTTATACAGTATATCGCCTTTAAACACGCGTTTACGATTTAAATCAAAACTCGATTCAAATCAATATAAATGTTTATTTTGTAACGCATAGGTGACTATTCATTGTTATTAAAAAGACGTAAATTCGATCATGTTGTGATATTTAGAAATATAAATTTGTTTTGATGCGAGTGAGGTTTTATTTAATCTCTGACCAAGGGAAATGTTTCATTTTTTCAAAGAAATGTTTGTTAAAAATTAAAGTCATAGTTCCATGAGATTCAACCACAGACCATGTGACATAGGAGTCAGGAACCTAACCCACAGCACCACCAGCGCAGTCACATGCTGAGGGCTGAAAAAGCACTACAGAAACATTATCGACTATAAAATAATGTAATTAGGCACAGAAGAAGTTTACAGCACAGTACAATAATAAATGCTGACCATGACTTTAGAAGCATAAATTACCTTACACTCAATTTAAACACAAGCTGTCTTTAGCCCTCTAAGCTGGTTCATACAGAAATGTAGAGAACCAGGCTCAGAACACACAGCTTCATTAACGAATACATATGCAGAACAACTAGAGAAGATGTTTTACAGAGGATGGATTTTTAGAAACATCCCATCAGTGACATCACTGAAGTCAACTCCTAGGTAACTGTCGTGTGGATAGTTTCACAAGAATCAGACAAAGGTTTAAGCATCGCTTATTTTAGATAAAACTGCAAAAAAACAACAACAACCCATAATGTACTTCTTTGCGGCTCTGTTTGCCCAAATCATATATTCACAACGTGAAATTAGAAAATAGTATTACGTAACCAAAAACCGCAATATGGAAACAGAACCTGTGTAATTGTTGACAGATGATGTACTCGTAACATTTTTACAAGACGAACTACAACATTTAAAAAATGACTTGTATGTACTTGATATCTCTAATCAATCCACTGCACTGCATTAAAACAAAACAAAAACTAAAACGCCCTGGGCATACCGTTTCGCGCTTCTTATCAGTTGCTCAAAAGCAATTTGACCGTATGAAATGCATAATATAAACCTAGAAACATATACGTGAGGAGTATTTACGTAGTATCGGTGTCAAGACATACCTCTCAAATACTGTAAATCAAGTTAAAAATATCTCAAGACCGATTCTGGTCATAATGAAACCATGTTTCGTGTATGTTTTCTTTAAAGTACCGAGACCAGCCATATACTGTATGTTTATGTTCCAAAATTAATATCGTTTATGGCCTTCACACGCGTTGCATTACGCTCCTATTCTTTTTATGCTCTCTTTTATCTTCATTTTACCACTGAAGATTTCCCTTCAGTGGTAAAATTCCATATAAATATTCAATACTTAAACGGGCACAGTTAAGACATTAAATATACATATACATATACATATACATATACAAACTGTATACAGTACAGTTTGCATACGGTAATATGTTTATGTTCCTAAATCAATCTCTTTTATGAGCATGTGAAAGGCATGGTGAATCGATTCTCAAAAATTACTGTACTTTGCATGATTGGAAAAAAATGCGTGATTGCGAAATGCTGTGGTGTTACTTTTACAAAGAAGGTCAGTGAAAAAAATAATGTGGACCAGGGCAATACTTTGAGTTTACAGCTTGTCCAAGGTCATTTATTATTAATACTATTAGTAATATCTTCATTAAAGACTTTGATGGCTACAGCTCAAACATGAGAAGTTGAGCTTTATTAGCTCCACCTTGCGGAAATTCCGGATACTATTATTTTGCTAGCGGTATTTACCGGTAACTCGCGGTATTTACCGGTAACTCGCGGTAGACTGCGTACAGCGTACCGGAAAATAATGCAGTATCGCCCGCACATTTTGAATGGCTGCATCTGTAGCAATCATATTGTAGCAGACACTCATTTGCCTGTTTCACAAATGATCATATTTTACTAGAGATTCTGTTTGGGATACGGATGTGCATTCTGACACCAATCTCTTACAAAAAATGATTTTACCTTATCGCGGCTTTGCCCTTCTTGCCTCTTTTGACAATATCTCCATCTTGTGGTCGTTGTTGGTAATGTCTAGACAATATCTCCATCTTGTGGTCGTTGTTGGTAATGTCTTCTTATAGATAGATACTTTATTGATCCCGTGAGGGAAATTGCAGTGCAACAGCAGCTTAACACACACAACACAGCCACAGTGTAACGAATTATATAATAATAGTACAATACTGTATATATACTGTATATATATATATGAAACAGAAATAGAAACAGAAACAGGAATCGCTTACTCACCTGGAGAATCTCTGTAGGAATATATAGCATTTATCAATGGAAATAAAAGCTGCTTTAATACAGTGCATGTTCAAACTCAAACCCTCAGCTGCTGTTCTTGTTTGTTTTGGGACAAATTGCAACTGAGCATCGCATGAGCCGTTACGTACCCTTATCTGTTTGGCAATTTCAAGGGAGGAGTTAGGTCAGAATGGGTAGGCTGCAAAACAACAAGTAAAGATTTATTCCAAGATGAAACGTTGTGGCGGTTTTCTTATCTTTTCAGCATGGACTAAACTTTTACGTGTTCCTTATATGCTATATATGTATATATTAGCACCAATGTCGTTCTTAAAAACTAACATGAAATTGTCAGGGACATTCAGCTATATACAAAGACGAGACAGACAAAGTAATAATTCTGTATTAACGTGGCCTACATATTGACGCAATGATCGAACTAACTGACATGTTCTGATTCAGATCCCCTGCAGTTCATGCCAATTAGAACAATAGCAATGCTGAGTCCTCCCCACCCTACTGAGCACAAATTCAGCTGCTCTCCAGTTCTGTTCTGCATGTTTTTTCATTGCAATTGAGCTCGGAGCTGGAGATGATCTCCATACAGTTCTGTGTTAACTAGCCCGCACTTGCGTGCTAATTTACGGGTTGTGGCAGATGCTTTTCTATAGTTCATATACATGACGGCAACCTGTTACCGAGGAACCTGAGAGGTTTAAAAGCCTCACGAGCCAGGCAGGACTCGAACCTACAATCTTCTGATCCGAAGTCAGACGCGTTATCCATTACGCCACTGGCCCATAGAACATGCGCTTGCACTCCACCACAGAGAGCTCTACACTGCTACTAGTAGTACACCTCCCCATCTAAATTTTCACAGCAAGAAACTTGTGTTTCCTACTATTTTTATCAGGTTTAAAATATCATCTCCTTAAAACAGAAAAAGTGTTGATGTGTCGTGCTGAAATTCCGATTGATTTTGAATTCAAAGAAAAAACGTTTTCTTCCAAAACACCGTGAAATTGTCACATCTTGCAGACAATAGGTGTATTCCATGTTGAAAAGAGAAAAAAGAAAACAATGGAGCCTTTTACAGGTGTGAGGCTTCTTCAGGTGTGAGAAGACCTCACGGCCGAAACGTTGTGTTTCCTTTCTTCTCTTTTCAGCATGCAATAAACCTATTACTTGTTCCTTTGCAGCTGAGGAATGCTGACATAGCTACCCAGCTGAACATCTTGCAGACTCTACTTCTCTCCTGTAGAAGTAAAGCAGGGCTTGCTGGGTGAGCTTTTGCTCCGGTATGTTAGGTCACGTGTCATGTTAAATCAATTCTTCTAAACACAACATTTGCTGGTGCTAGCTTTCCCCATGAAAAGAGACATTTCCCTTACAGTACATGACATATCGTTTTTTTTCTATCAATAAGTATAGAAATAAAACAAAAGAAAAAATGTTGTCGCCAAAGAATGCTCTGTCGCCTTGGGGAGGTGTCAAGGGCATTGAGCTCCTTGGACATGAAAAGTGCCCGATAAATGCCATTTCTCATCATTTCTCTTGGCGTCAGTTCTGCTATTAAATGGGACGGAGGCAACGGGCTCAGAGAGCAGGTTAAGTGCACACCGAACGCAGATGTGTCCAAGTGTCTGTAAAAGCGCGGTGCTCTGCTGGCGCTGTTCCCTAGTGGCTTAAAGTGCCCGCCTAGTAAGCAGGCGATCCTGGGTCTGAATACCAGCGGTGCCTCTCTCCGTGTCTTGTTGTGCCGAATGTCTCATTTCAGACAAACATGTACAGCTTGGTTCAGTTTAATGCAAGAATTCATTTCCTTTCTGGAATAACTTGTTTTTGAAGAAATCCATACAGCTTGTGAAAGATGAAATCCATTTCTTGGTTGTCAGTGGAAAAAGATTGCTGGCTGCAAGAAGCGCAAGTGATTGTTTTCTTTGACCATAAACCTGCAAATGTAGGGTGCACAAGCAGCCGTCAGTCTCTGTGGCGCAATCGGTTAGCGTGTTCGGCTGTTAACCGAAAGGTTGGTGGTTCAAGCCCACCCAGGGACGCGTGTCTCAGTTTTTCCAATGTAAACATCATCACCGCTAAAGATGATGGCGCAGAAGGCTCCACAGTCGAAACGTTGTGCTTCTTTTCTTCTCTTTTCAGCATGGAGTAAACCTTTGCTTGATCCTTTGCAGCCTACGCATGCTGACACAGCTACCTTTCTCTTAACGCGCCTCAATCATTATTCACCAAAACCATCAGCAGAATGTGTCGCCTTTGTGGTGATGTCACTCCTCTGCTTCACAAATGTCCTTAGTGACGGACCATTTTTTTCTGCCATTTTTCCGGAGCGGTTATTGATTGCTCCATCATTTCCCTCATACTTTCCATCCCTAGATTGAAAAAAAAAAACAGAAACAGGCTGACAGGACAACAATCAAATTGCAAAAACTCATCAAAGCACTCGATAGAGTATTTGAATCCACAAGTAGCTACGAGCAACTTTGTCCTGGCTTGCATGAAAGTCGGAAAATGTCAAAAAGAAAAAGATGGTGGCTTTTTCATATTTGTTCTTTCATTTTTAGTTCGTTGGCTCTTCTGTCCATTGTCCTCCTGCCTGGCTCTTGACCTGTGACTGTCTGAACGCACACATTAGACTTTCAGGCGGGGGATTTGTCCTGAGCCTCTGTGAAAGACCCACCCACCCCCATAAATAACTGCTCTAGAAACACATGAATGCAAAACTAAACCACAGCTTAAAGAGGAGCTCCAACTCAGTGCCATACTAATGTAAACAAAGTAATACTAAGACATGTTCTTATGGATTTGTCTTACCTTGAGATATGTAATTGGATTTCAGGATTAACTTCCTCATTCAATGTAGTGGTGATTCTTTGCCTGGTCAGTACCTGGGTGGGAGACCTCCAGCGAACAATTAAGCTTACTGCTGGAAGTGGTGTTAAGAGACTCTTAGGATCTTCCAGAGGTCTCTGTCCAATAGCACTAGTTGCCTTAGAGCTGGCTCAAACATTGCTCAAGAGTCTACCTTTCACAGATGCGCAAAGATGAATGATGGGGGTGCACTCTTCAAGGAGCCTTCCAACTGTAGGGACCGATTAGAGACGATCCGTAGCATGTGTTCGTTTCCATATACGCCCCGTGTCTCAACGGTAGGACAGAGTCAAATACTGCCTCGACACGTAACAGCGTTATATTAAACCGCAGGACTTGAGGGCTGTTTTGTTTGAATGTTCAAGGCATTGGTAAGAGCGTAGGTCAAGGGCCATTGGTGCATCTCCTGTAACTGGAGCAAAAATGCTATTCAAAGTGCAGTGACTAAAATCGTCGTCCACATGTCTCCGTTGTTGATTGCTTTCTGTCTAAGAACGTTCTGTTTTCATGTCCGAACGGGGAGACTTTATCATTCCAACTTGAAGCCACCCTTAAGTTCTCTAAGGTGTGTGTGTGTGTGCTTGCACGTATGGCGTAAAAGGTTTCTTAAACGGAGAGCGAACTTGAAAAAAGTTGCCTCTGCTGCCGCCGCCGCCTCGCACTCCCTGTTCGATTGTAGCAAGAAGGCAGCGGCCGCGGCGCTCGCTGTAGTCGTGGCCGAGTGGTTAAGGTGACGGACTTGAAATCCGTTGGGGTCTCCCTGCGCAGGTTCAAATCCTGCCGACTACGGCGTCCTTTGCATTTGGTTGCGTGCGTGCGTGTAAAAGGACCAGCGCTGTTTCGTTTTCGCTGGGACCTTTAACACTCTAAATCGCCTGGACCCGCAGCCTGTGAAATCGATTCTTCAGCACCCACGAAGGACGCTTTGCCGCTGGACACAGATACCGATGCTTTTCTGCAACGAGCTTTCCAGCTGAATTTTCTCGGCAGCTCCGTACTGAACCTGTTCTCCATTGCAACATAGCGGAGGCTCGTCACGTCTATAGCAAGGCTGTGTAGGACCGCATACGCCACAGTGACTTGTACACAGACCACATGAAAGGCAAGCAAAATACACTTTTAAAATTCCAAAGACTCACAAGGTCAGAGGAACAGCGATGACCTGAACAGATCTGTTCCAGAAGTCTAGGTTGACCTTTTTAGAGCTGTAATTGCATTTTTGTTTAATAGAAGATCAAATCTACTCGCATGTACCAGCACCTTACAGTTTATTGATGTTAATTCTGTTTAAGTAATAAGATTGCTAACGATGTTGGACTTTAGCCGGTGTTTTTTAGAACAAATTGCTTACACTTCTGTAAGGAATACGCAGTACGTGCCTTTGTCAGTCATTGCTCACCATACCTGTAACTTTCTTATCTAACTCACTTCCTCAAATGGTGAAGGTCCACAAACATAAATGAAAAAAAAACCCTTGTTGTAGATGAGGTGCACAAAAAAGCAGCCCCTGATAGTGTATAACACATTTGTACTATTGCAGAGACACATGTAACATATATATATACTGTATATATATATATGAAACAGAAATAGAAACAGAAACAGGAATCGCTTACTCACCTGGAGAATCTCTGTAGGAATATCTAGCATTTATCAATGGAAATAAAAGCTGCTTTAATACAGTGCATGTTCAAACTCAAACCCTCAGCTGCTGTTCTTGTTTGTTTTGAGACAAATTGCAACTGAGCATCGCATGAGCCGTTACGTACCCTTATCTGTTAGGGAATTTCAAGGGAGGAGTTAGGTCAGAATGGGTAGGCTGCAAAACAACAAGTAAAGATTTATTCCAAGATGAAACGTTGTGGCGGTTTTCTTATCTTTTCAGCATGGACTAAACTTTTACGTGTTCCTTATATGCTATACGTGTATCTATTAGCACCAATGTCGTTCTTAAAAACTAACATGAAATTGTCAGGGACATTCAGCTATATACAAAGACGAGACAGACAAAGTAATAATTCTGTATTAACGTGGCCTACATATTGACGCAATGATCGAACTAACTGACATGTTCTGATTCAGATCCCCTGCAGTTCATGCCAATTAGAACAATAGCAATGCTGAGTCCTCCCCACCCTACTGAGCACAAATTCAGCTGCTCTCCAGTTCTGTTCTGCATGTTTTTTCATTGCAATTGAGCTCGGAGCTGGAGATGATCTCCATACAGTTCTGTGTTCACTAGCCCGCACTTGCGTGCTAATTTACGGGTTGTGGCAAATGCTTTTCTATAGTTCATATACATGACGGCAACCTGTTACCGAGGAACCTGAGAGGTTTAAAAGCCTCACGAGCCAGGCAGGACTCGAACCTACAATCTTCTGATCCGAAGTCAGACGCGTTATCCATTACGCCACTGGCCCATAGAACATGCGCTTGCACTCCACCACAGAGAGCTCTACACTGCTACTAGTAGTACACTTCCCCATCTAAATTTTCACAGCAAGAAACTTGTGTTTCCTACTATTTTTATCAGGTTTAAAATATCATCTCCTTAAAACAGAAAAAGTGTTGATGTGTCGTGCTGAAATTCCGATTGATTTTGAATTCAAAGAAAAAAGGTTTTCTTCCAAAACACCATGAAATTGTCACATCTTGCAGACAATAGGTGTATTCCATGTTGAAAAGAGAAGAAAGAAAACCATGGAGCCTTTAACAGGTGTGAGGCTTCTTCAGGTGTGAGAAGACCTCACAGTCGAAACGCTGTGGTTCCGTTCTTCTCTTTTCAGTGTAGTGATTCATAGCCGTTCAGGGACCCCAAATATGTAAGAAAACCGGTTCAGGGACGCCAAATATGTAATCATAGTGGCTCTCTGAAGGCACCAGTTCTGTAGGGTTTGGGCATTTACTGAGACAATTATTAATTGTAGCAGTAAATCACAAAGTTGATTCTTTTGATGGCTTTAGAGTCCAACCATGCGACATAACTCAAACAACGCACACACACAGGTACTAATACACGAGGATACATTTATTAATACATAGAATATGCATATAAAACTAACAGATCTTATCGAGAGGGTTATCAGAATACAAAAGGTATATATTCAGTCAGTTACGAAGTGTTACACATATCAAGAGGACATACGTTCAGTATATCATTCATTAAGACCGTTTCGTAAATGAACTTAGTTATAACTTCTACATTAGATACTCAAACAAGTACATAACTCTTAGGAATTAAATTGATATCAACTGGTTGGGATAACAATTGAATTCTCGAGCTGTAATGCATTGAAGTTAAATACTCATCCAATCTTTGGGGATTCAGATCTCCTGCGGGCACAAAGAAACAGTTGCAGGCTGTTGCTGTCCAATCCGCGCTCTCTGGCTCAGTGCCAGGCTGTGCTGTGCGGCTTGCGACGGTGCGCTGCTGATGCTCACTGACCGGCTAGTTAGTGTTGGCTTTAACTAGCAAAGTTTGTGCACAGGAGAAAAGATGACTGTGGGTCCCAGCAAGTCAGGAAGAGGACCGGTTCGTTCCTAATGAAGAGCTAGTTCTGAATAGTGATTCAGCTGTCCACAGTTCCGACCTGTTCACGAGGCCTGCTGCTGGTTACTCTCTGGCAACCTCCACTCTAGACTCTTAGAACAAAGGAAAGTTCTGGCACTCAGACACACTGGCCGTTCCGTGGTTGTCCGGGCTGAGTCTCAGGATGGTCAGGAGGCGCGCTGCGAGGATGTCCTGCCCTTGGGAGCCTTCTGCTCCTGGGCCGTCCTGCCCTGGAATTCTCCTTTGAATTCCCTTTAGAACAGTCCACAGAATCCTCTCCAGAATCCCTTCTGAATCTTGTTGAATCTCACTGAATCTCTCAGGCTCTCTGTGTTGCCTGTTTTTACCTGGAGGAACTTCAGCTCATTGATTGGCTGAAAGTTCCATGGGCATCAGAGTCCCACGTGGGTTACTCGGCCCTACCAGTCCCTGATTGGTTGATCAAGGTGAGATATGAGTCACTTACTCCTGACACTTAGTAATGCAGTCCAGATGTCCAACTGGCACTCCCTAGACAGATAGGCGCCAATGGATGACCATTGATCATGATAGCCAGGCTTAGCTAAGTGCATCCCCCTTTGGGAGCTGTCCTAGGACCTTAAATCACCCTGGGAATAGTCTCTCTGTGGCTGCACCACAGAGATGAACAGAGAAATGGGGCCTCATTTGGGAAGCTCGGAAACACTTAATTCTGCCTTATTAATAAGCCTCGCCGCTACATCAGCATGCAATAAACCTATTACTTGTTCCTTTGCAGCCGAGGCATGCTGACGTAGCTACCCAGCTGAACATCTTGCAGACTCTACAGTACTTCTCTCCTGTAGAAGTAAAGCAGGGCTTGCTGGGTGAGCTTTTGCTCCGGTAAATTAGGTCACGTGTCATGTTAAATCACTTCTTCTAAACACAACATTTGCTGGTGCTAGCTTTCCCCATGAAAAGAGACATTTCCCTTACAGTACATGACATATCGTTTTTATTCTATCAATAAGTATAGAAATTAAACAAAAGAAAAAATGGTGTCGCCAAAGAATGCACAGCTCTGTCGCCTTGGGGAGGTGTCAAGGGCATTGAGCTCCTTGGACATGAAAAGTGCCCGATAAATGCCATTTCTCATCATTTCTCTTGGCGTCAGTTCTGCTATTAAATGGGACGGAGGCAACGGGCTCAGAGAGCAGGTTAAGTGCACACCGAACGCAGATGTGTCCAAGTGTCTGTAAAAGCGCGGTGCTCCGCTGGCGCTGTTCCCTAGTGGCTTAAAGTGCCTGCCTAGTAAGCAGGCGATCCTGGGTCTGAATACCAGCGGTGCCTCTCTCCGTGTCTTGTTGTGCCGAATGTCTCATTTCAGACAAACGTACAGCTTGGTTCAGTTTAATGCAAGAATTCATTTCCTTTCTGGAATAACTTGTTTTTGAAGAAATCCATACAGCTTGTGAAAGATGAAATCCATTTCTTGGTTGTCAGTGGAAAAAGATTGCCGGCTGCAAGAAGCGCAAGTGATTGTTTTCTTTGACCATAAACCTGCAAATGTAGGGAGTACAAGCGGCCGTCAGTCTCTGTGGCACAATCGGTTAGCGCGTTTGGCTGTTAACCGAAAGGTTGGTGGTTCAAGCCCACCCAGGGACGTATGTCTCTGTTTTTCCAATGTAAACATCATCACCGCTAAAGAAGATGGCGCAGAAGGCTCCACAGTCGAAACGTTGTGCTTCTTTTCTTCTCTTTTCAGCATGGAGTAAACCTTTGCTTGATCCTTTGCAGCCTACGCATGCTGACACAGCTACCTTTCTCTTAACGCGCCTCAATCATTATTCACCAAAACCATCAGCAGAATGTGTCGCCTTTGTGGTGATGTCACTCCTCTGCTTCACAAATGTCCTTAGTAACGGACCATTTCTTTCTGCCATTTTTCCGGAGCGGTTATTGATTGCTCCATCATTTCCCTCATACTTTCCATCCCTAGATTGAAAAAAAAAAAACAGAAACAGGCTGACAGGACGACAATCAAATTGCAAAAACTCATCAAAGCACTCGATAGAGTATTTGAATCCACAAGTAGCTACGAGCAACTTTGTCCTGGCTTTGATGGTGGCTTTTTCATATCTGTTCTTTTATTTTTAGTTCGTTGGCTCATCTGTCCATTGTCCTCCTGCCTGGCTCTTGACCTGTGACTGTCTGAACGCACACATTAGACTTTCAGGCGGGGGATTTGTCCTGAGCCTCTGTGAAAGACCCACCCACCCCCATAAATAACTGCTCTAGAAACACATGAATGCAAAACTAAACCACAGCTTAAAGAGGAGCTCCAACTCAGTGCCATACTAATGTAAACGAAGTAATACTAAGACATGTTCTTATGGATTTGTCTTACCTTGAGATATGTAATTGGATTTCAGGATTAACTTCCTCATTCAATGTACTGGTGATTCTTTGCCTGGTTAGTACCTGGGTGGGAGACCTCCAGCGAACAATTAAGCTTGCTGCTGGAAGTGGTGTTAAGAGACTCTTAGGATCTTCCAGAGGTGTCTGTCCAATAGCACTAGTTGCCTTAGAGCTGGCTCAAACATTGCTCAAGAGTCTACCTTTCACAGATGCGCAAAGATGAATGATGGGGGTGCACGCTTCAAGGAGCCTTCCAACTGTAGGGACCGATTAGAGACGATCCGTAGCATGTGTTCGTTTCCATATACGCCCCGTGTCTCAACGGTAGGACAGAGAAAAATACTGCCTCGACACGTAACAGCGTTATATTAAACCGCAGGACTTGAGGGCTGTTTTGTTTGAATGTTCAAGGCATTGGTAAGAGCGTAGGTCAAGGGCCATTGGTGCATCTCCTGTAACTGGAGTAAAAATGCTATTCAAAGTGCAGTGACTAAAATCGTCGTCCACATGTCTCCGTTGTTGATTGCTTTCTGTCTAAGAACGTTCTGTTTTCATGTCCGAACGGGGAGACTTTATCATTCCAACTTGAAGCCACCCTTAAGTCCTCTGAGGTGTGTGTGTGTGCTTGCACGTATGGCGTAAAAGGTTTCTTAAACGGAGAGCGAACTTGAAAAAAGTTGCCTCCGCTGCCGCCGCCACCTCGCACTCCCTGTTCGATTGTAGCAAGAAGGCAGCGGCCGCGGCGCTCGCTGTAGTCGTGGCCGAGTGGTTAAGGTAACGGACTTGAAATCCGTTGGGGTCTCCCTGCGCAGGTTCAAATCCTGCCGACTACGGCGTCCTTTGCATTTGGTTGCGTGCGTGCGTGTAAAAGGACCAGCGCCGTTTCGTTTTCGCTGGGACCTTTAACACTCTAAATCGCCTGGACCCGCAGCCTGTGAAATCGATTCTTCAGCACCCACGATGGACGCTTTGCCGCTGGACACAGATAGCGATGCTTTTCTGCAACGAGCTTTCCAGCTGAATTTTCTCGGCAGCTCCGTACTGAACCTGTTCTCCATTGCAACATAGCGGAGGCTTGTCACGTCTATAGCAAGGCTGGTTAGGACCGCATACCCCACAGTGACTTGTACACAGACCACATGAAAGGCAAGCAAAATACACTTTTAAAATTCCAAAGACTCACAAGGTCAGAGAAACAGCGATGACCTGAACAGATCTGTTACAGAAGTCTAGGTTGACCTTTTTAGAGCTGTAATTGCATTTTTGTTTAATAGAAGATCAAATCTACTCGCATGTACCAGCACCTTACAGTTTATTGATGTTAATTCTGTTTAAGTAATAAGATTGCTAACGATGTTGGACTTTAGCCGGTGTTTTTTAGAACAAATTGCTTACACTTCTGTAAGGAATACGCAGTACGTGCCTTTGTCAGTCATTGCTCACCATACCTGTAACTTTCTTATCTAACTCACTTCCTCAAATGGTGAAGGTCCACAAACATAAATGAAAAAAAAACCCTTGTTGTAGATGAGGTGCACAAAAAAGCAGCCCCTGATAGTGTATAACACATTTATACTATTGCAGAGACACATGTAACATATATATACTGTATATATGAAACAGAAATAGAAACAGAAACAGGAATCGCTTACTCACCTGGAGAATCTCTGTAGGAATATCTAGCATTTATCAATGGAAATAAAAGCTGCTTTAATACAGTGCATGTTCAAACTCAAACCCTCAGCTGCTGTTCTTGTTTGTTTTGGGACAAATTGCAACTGAGCATCGCATGAGCCGTTACGTACCCTTATCTGTTAGGGAATTTCAAGGGAGGAGTTAGGTCAGAATGGGTAGGCTGCAAAACAACAAGTAAAGATTTATTCCAAGATGAAACGTTGTGGCGGTTTTCTTATCTTTTCAGCATGGACTAAACTTTTACGTGTTCCTTATATGCTATATATGTATATATTAGCACCAATGTCGTTCTTAAAAACTAACATGAAATTGTCAGGGACATTCAGCTATATACAAAGACGAGACAGACAAAGTAATAATTCTGTATTAACGTGGCCTACATATTGACGCAATGATCGAACTAACTGACATGTTCTGATTCAGATCCCCTGCAGTTCATGCCAATTAGAACAACAGCAATGCTGAGTCCTCCCCACCCTACCGAGCACAAATTCAGCTGCTCTCCAGTTCTGTTCTGCATGTTTTTTCATTGCAATTGAGCTCGGAGCTGGAGATGATCTCCATACAGTTCTGTGTTCACTAGCCCGCACTTGCGTGCTAATTTACGGGTTGTGGCAAATGCTTTTCTATAGTTCATATACATGATGGCAACCTGTTACCGAGGAACCTGAGAGGTTTAAAAGCCTCACGAGCCAGGCAGGACTCGAACCTACAATCTTCTGATCCGAAATCAGACGCGTTATCCATTACGCCACTGGCCCATAGAACATGCGCTTGCACTCCACCACAGAGAGCTCTACACTGCTACTAGTAGTACACTTCCCCATCTAAATTTTCACAGCAAGAAACTTGTGTTTCCTACTATTTTTATCAGGTTTAAAATATCATCTCCTTAAAACAGAAAAAGTGTTGATGTGTCGTGCTGAAATTCCGATTGATTTTGAATTCAAAGAAAAAAGGTTTTCTTCCAAAACACCATGAAATTGTCACATCTTGCAGACAATAGGTGTATTCCATGTTGAAAAGAGAAGAAAGAAAACCATGGAGCCTTTTACAGGTGTGAGGCTTCTTCAGGTGTGAGAAGACCTCACAGTCGAAACGCTGTGTTTCCGTTCTTCTCTTTTCAGCATGCAATAAACCTAGTACTTGTTCCTTTGCAGCCGAGGCATGCTGACGTAGCTACCCAGCTGAACATCTTGCAGACTCTACAGTACTTCTCTCCTGTAGAAGTAAAGCAGGGCTTGCTGGGTGAGCTTTTGCTCCGGTAAATTAGGTCACGTGTCATGTTAAATCACTTCTTCTAAACACAACATTTGCTGGTGCTAGCTTTCCCCATGAAAAGAGACATTTCCCTTACAGTACATGACATATCGTTTTTATTCTATCAATAAGTATAGAAATTAAACAAAAGAAAAAATGGTGTCGCCAAAGAATGCACAGCTCTGTCGCCTTGGGGAGGTGTCAAGGGCATTGAGCTCCTTGGACATGAAAAGTGCCCGATAAATGCCATTTCTCATCATTTCTCTTGGCGTCAGTTCTGCTATTAAATGGGACGGAGGCAACGGGCTCAGAGAGCAGGTTAAGTGCACACCGAACGCAGATGTGTCCAAGTGTCTGTAAAAGCGCGGTGCTCCGCTGGCGCTGTTCCCTAGTGGCTTAAAGTGCCCGCCTAGTAAGCAGGCGATCCTGGGTCTGAATACCAGCAGTGCCTCTCTCCGTGTCTTGTTGTGCCGAATGTCTCATTTCAGACAAACATGTACAGCTTGGTTCAGTTTAATGCAAGAATTCATTTCCTTTCTGGAATAACTTGTTTTTGAAGAAATCCATACAGCTTGTGAAAGATGAAATCCATTTCTTGGTTGTCAGTGGAAAAAGATTGCCGGCTGCAAGAAGCGCAAGTGATTGTTTTCTTTGACCATAAACCTGCAAATGTAGGGTGCACAAAAGACTGTCAGACTCTGTGGTGCTGAAAAGTTGGTGGTTCAAGCCCCTCCAGTATGCGTGTCTCAGTTTTTCCAATGTAAACATCATCACCATCGCTAAAGAAGATGGTGCAGAAGGCTCCACAGTCGAAACGTTGTGCTTCTTTTCTTCTCTTTTCAGCATGGAGTAAACCTTTGCTTTATCCTTTGCAGCCTAAGCATGCTGACGCAGCTACCTTTCTCTTAACACGCCTCAATCATTATTCACCAAAACGATCAGCAGAATAAGTCGCCTTTGTGGTGATGTCACTCCTCTGCTTCACAAATGTCCTTAGTGACGGACCATTTCTTTCTGCCATTTTTCCGGAGCGGTTATTGATTGCTCCATCATTTCCCTCATACTTTCCATCCCTAGATTGAAAAAAAAAAACAGAAACAGGCTGACAGGACGACAATCAAATTGCAAAAACTCATCAAAGCACTCGATAGAGTATTTGAATCCACAAGTAGCTACGAGCAACTTTGTCCTGGCTTGCATGAAAGTTGGAAAATGTCAAAAAGAAAAAAATGGTGGCTTTTTCATATCTGTTCTTTTATTTTTAGTTCGCTGGCTCATCTGTCCATTGTCCTCCTGCCTGGCTCTTGACCTGTGACTGTTTGAACGCACACAGTAGACTTTCATGCAGGGGATTTGTCCTGAGCCTCTGTGAAGGACCCACCCACCCCCATAAATAACTGCTCTAGAAACACATGAATGCAAAACTAAACCACAGCTTAAAGAGGAGCTTGTCATGACCGCCAGGCAGTTAAGACCAACTCTTAAGCAATCTAAACAGCACCAGCAGAGGGTGATTATTAACAAACGCCGCCGCACGAGTTAACCCACCTGCACACACTCCACCGTGGGGTACGCAGTGCTATTTTTACCATCTTTACTTGCTTCCCGCTGGTATTGAGTCTACTCCTTGAGAGCTCTACCTGGCGTTTTTTCCATTACCTCGTTTATTCTGGATATTGGACTCCCCTTCTGCCTTTTCGACTTTGGACCTCGCCTCTCACCTCGGACTGTTTGCCACCAGTGTTCTCCCTGGATTACGACTTACCTTACGCCTCTTGACCACGAAACAAAGCAAAGCAGAGCAAAACAAAATGAACAAACGAAAAGCCTCACGTCCCGCACTTGCGTGTAACGCCGTTACGTGCCCAAGCGGTATTGTACTTCATCTTAGCACTGCACCCCGGGGCGTACGGTATATGGGAACGAGCACACGCCACAAATCGTCTCGAATCACTCCCTACAGCTGTAAGGCACCTTGAAGCGTGCACCCCCAACATTTTTCTTTGCGCATCTGTGAAAGGTAAACTCTTGAGCAAACTCTGAACCAGCTCTAAGGAAACTAATCCGATTAGACGTTACTTTGACTCATCCTTTAAGGAAACCTTGTTAATTGGAGAAATCAATGATTTCGAATGAATTCTGTATGCGTTAAAAGACAGCTATACACAGAAAACATGCAGGACACTTCTCATGATGTTTCCCGAGCCGAAACACAGTGCGTTTTTCCAAGCCATTTGACAAAGCCCACCCACTGAAAACTGCAGCAGATCGTGTAAAGACGTTCAACTTTGTAACTACTGCACGCACAGGAAGCAGAATAAATTCCTCTTTTCAAACTGTCAAAGGTTTGCTTTGCGAACACTGCAGGACATCGCACAATCTCTTTTGAATGGGGACAAACGATTTCTCATGGGGCACAGTAAGTACAGACGTTTAAAAAGCTCCACTCATGCCGACGATGCAGCATGAAGAAGCGCAACCTAACGTTTGCATTCCTAGCAAATTCCTTTTATTTTTTGATAAATAAAGACAGTCTTGTTTAACAAACAACACACACAACATTTTACATTGTCAATTCAATTCAAATCAATGTATTTCTATATAGCGCCTTTCACAACAAGGTTACGTGCTGTCTCTTTGAGGCAGATGTTTAAATCCTCTGAGTTAAGTGCTGAAGTTATAGTAGTCCTATCAGTATTGTTGCCTCCGATCAACAGATCCTCATTTTTCTCAGAGTTGAGTAACAAAAAGTTTTCACACATCCAAGTATTTCCTTCCTTAATGCATTTAACTAAACTGATAATAGAAGAGTTGTCGTTTGGTGTAAACAAAATGTTTATTTGAGTGTCATCAGCATATGAATGAAAGTTCATATTATTTTTTCATATTATCCTACCTAGCAGCAGCATGTAGAGAGAGAGAGCAATTTTGGTCCCAGCACTGATCTTCTGGTACCCCAAATTGAACTGGTGACATTGATGAAGCAGTACAATTATTAGATATTTGAACATAATGAAAACGATGAGTAAAATGTGAAGTAAACCACTGAAGGACGGTTCCAGATAAGCCAACCTCAAACTCAAGCCTGTGTAACAAAACAGAGAGGTCAACCGTGTCAAAGGCAGCTCTAAGATCTAGAAGCAAAGCACAAGCACTGTTGCATTCCCTGCATCAGTAGCTAAGAGAATATCATTTACGACTCTTGTTAATGCAGTTTCAGAAACCAGACTAAAATTTCTCAAGTATATTATTTGAATCCAGATATGATTGACGTTGGGCAACAACTATTCTCCCAAGACTTTTAGATTGAAATGGGACCTTTGAGACAGGCCTGTAGTTGTTAAGAACGTGTTGATCCAAATTTGACTTCTTAAGAGCGGTCTAACAACCGCTACCTTAAATTGATCAGGTACAACGCCTGACGCAAGCGATGCATTCATCATACTAATTATAGGTCCTGCCAGTCCTTCGAGGGAATCTTTGACTAGCTGAGTGGGGATGGGATCTAGCGAACAGGTGGTTGACTTTGTCTTACGTCTGTGTTTATGAGTCCACCATAAGAAGAAATCTGAACAGGAGTGGTGATCATGCGAGGTCACCATGGAGGAAACCACTGCTCTCCCCCCAAAAAAAACCACCACTGCCCCTCTCAAGTTTGCTAAAGACCACATGGATGTTCCACAGCAACTCCTGGAACAATGTTCTGTGGACAGTGACAAAAGTTGAACATGTTGGTAAATGTGCACAACGTTATGTTTGGAGATAACAAAACACTGCATACCAACTCCAAAACCTCATCCCACCTGGGAAGCATAGCGGAGGCTGTACGGCTTGCAATCATCGAGGGACCGATGAATTCCAAGATGTATCAGGAAATTCTACAGCAGAATGTCAGGGTGTCTGCCTGTGATCTAAAACTCGAAAGACGCTGGGTCATGCAGCATGACAAAAACAAAGGAGTACATCAACAACAGAGTGGCTGAAACAATAGAAATTCCGTATTTTGGGATGGCCGAGTAAGAGTCCTGACCCCAATCCCATTGAAGTGCTGTGGCGTGATCTGAAGCAGGCCGTTCAGTGCAAGACATCTCCCAACTGTATGTGAGAGAAAAGCAGAGACGCTCACTGAGTAAGGTGGGGTTGCAGCTTTGCAAATCAAAAGGACATTTGTACGCTCAAAAAGGGACAGTAGCACCCCAGATGGGACTCGAACCCACAATCCCTGGCTTAGAAGGCCAGTGCCTTATCCATTAGGCCACTGGGGCACACTGGGTTGGGTCGATCACGCTGATGAAGAGCCAGTTTTTTTTTTTCCTTTGCTTTTTCAAAGGGATCCCCAAAATTAGGAAAGTTAGGCAGCAGAAGGTTTACTGTGACCTGAGAAGGACCGGCATCCAATCACGGTGGTACACACACACACGCTCTCACTCATCTGAGCTACACGGCTACCAAGATGATCTCAGGTGCGCCGAGCTGGTACGGAACATATTGAACTGATCGACGGCGAATTGTCTCTCAGACAGGCTTTTCACCTCTGAGCTCCCTGACTGACAGTAATCAGCTAGGTAGTGAAACAGTCAGCTGCTTCTAAGCCTTAAACAGCTGCATCTCGGCGCTTCCACAGAGAGATGATTTGAAAGCCAAACATCGCCCATTGGGAACACCTTACTATCACTAGTTTAAGAGACTCTTAAGGTCTTGCAGAGGTGCCTGTCTAATAGCATGCGCTTTGCAAGCTATAGGTGTTTAGGCTGAGGCAGAATGCCTGTTAACAAAATGTTTTTCTAAAGGGGCCTCGCACTCTTTTCCAAGCAATGGTCACCATCCCCACCGAGTGTCACAATGTAGTCATGTCCTAGGACATCACCTGTTAGTCTCCATTTGTCTGCCACCAACACTTTAGGTTAAGGGGTCACAACCGCACCCCAAAGACCAGAGGAGCCGTTGGCGTTCTGGCGGCGCAGATTGGGCTGAAGGTGGGGCGCTTGAATCTCGCTGTTGGAGGCCGTCTGAAACTGACCCAAGCCTTTCCCTTGAATTAAATGTAAATAAGAAATGAACCCCAGATGCTCATGGAATCAATCACGTGTTTCCTTTGAGCCGTTTCAGAGACTGCTCCAGAGTTTACCTTGCACAGATGCGCAAAGATTAATGATGGGGGTGCACGCTTCCAGGCGTCTTACAACTGTAGGGACTGATTAGAGACAATTCGTAGCTTGTGCTCATTTCCCTCTGTAACGCTTACGGCCGACAGGCACTGTGTAAGAGCCGGCGTACAAGAGCGGGTGACGTCACCGCCCTTCCCTGTGATAGCAGGACCACAGCTACTGGGCTGTGGAGAGATCTCTCTTTAACTCACGGGGCTAGGTCGCTGCAGAGAGACGCGGAAGTCCCGGGTTTGAGCCTCCAGTCGGGATGGGGCCGACCAGATGCGGCAAGGGCGCCCGCCTGAGCCCCCGTTGCGTTACATCTCTATTCCCCGTGTTGCAGTGGTAAGATGACGTAAATTCCTGCTTCGACACGTAACGGGATTATAATCAAGTGCAGGAGCTGAGGGCTTTAGTTTTGTTTCGTTTTCCATGGCGTTCGTAAGCGCGCAAATCAAAGGCAATTCCTGCGTCTAACACGAATGTAAATGCTTTTGAAAGTGCAGTGTGGTGCAGCTTGTAAAATCCACATTTTTGGTTTGTTGATGTTTTTTCTGTCTGCCAAAGTTGTATTTTGACATCCGGACTGGGGGACTTTATCATTTGAACGTGAAGCCAGCCTTAAACCCTCTGAGGCGTGTCTCTCTGCCGGCACAAATCTTGTGAAAGGTATTTTTTTTAACGGAGAGCAACTTTAAAAAGGTTTCCGCAGCCACCTCGCAGTCCGTGTTAGATTATAGGAGGAATGCGGCGGTGGTGGGCTCGCTTTTGTCGTGGTCGAGTGGTTAAGGCGATGGGCTTGAAATGCGTTGGGGCTTCCCCGCGCAGGTTCGAAACCTGCCGACTCCGGCGTCTGCCGCACGTCGCCTTGTGCCTGCGCGGCAGAAGTGAAGTGCCGCTTCTCCTTTCCTGGTACTATAACAACGCGAAATCACTTGGACCCGCCGCCATGGGAAGCAATTCTTCAGATAACCACACATTTTGCGTTCACACCTCTGGTGCTCTACTTATGCCTTTGAAAACCTAATGAATAAAGCTGAAAGAACCGACACGATATGTAGGTGCTGGTAAAGCACGCAGTAAAGAACTGTTAACAGCAAGGGTTTCAGTGGGTTAACTGAGGAGAAGGCGTGATCGCTAATTGTTGACTTTTTATTTGGTGTTAGAAACACTCTTACTGTGCATGACGTGCAACAAATGTAGCCACAGAAATTGCATCACGCTTTCATGTATGCTATTGCAGACACCAACGTTGCCTAGATAGAAAACCGAAAAAGCCGTGGGTTTGCTTGCTGGTCTGAAGGATCTCTCTTCGAATCTCTATCATTTGTCAATGGAAGTAAAAGGCGCTGCAATCTCATACGTTCAGAATCAAACCCGCAGCTGTTGTTCGACTTTTTTTTCTTGACTAATTACAACTGAGTGTCGCATGAGCAGTTACATAAACTTGTCTGGTATATTTGAACACAAATGCCGTTCTTCAATTAAAACTAACAGTACATTGTCAGGGACATTCAGTTCTATACAAACAAGAGACAGACAAGAGAATATTTCTACCGTTCATGTGGACTACGTGTTGACTTACTGATCGGAATAATTGAAAAGTTCGGGCTCATAGCCGATGCAGTGCGTGCTAATTAGAACAACAGCAACGCTGAGCTCTCAGCACCGTACTGAGCCCAGGTGTTTTTCTAAAGCTGTCAGGTGCAGTTCATTTACATGAAGGAAATATCTTACTGGGTACGATTACAATGCAGTAAGTAGCACAGACTACTTAGGGAGTAGCCCGATGTGTTTAAAAACGACCTGAGCCAGGCAGGAGTCAAACCTGCAATCTCCTGATCTGTAGTCAGACGCGTTATCCATTGCGCCACTGGCCCTGGTGTGACACTGCAGGACTGTAACCCAGTGAGATGAGCACTGCACCTAGTAAAATATTACCCCCGGTCCATTCTTTTCCAAAAGTGAGAAACACCTGTTTTCTACATTTTGTCTGTTTTAAAACCATATCTCTTTAAACCAAACCAAGAGTTTGTCTTTTGCACTGATATTCTGATTCATTTCGATTTCAAAGAAAAAAAAAACATTATCTTCCAAAGCATCATAAAATTGTCCATTCTTCCAGACTCTACTTCTCTCTTGTAGTAGTACAGCAGACCTTTCCAGGTGAGCAGATCACAGAGTCCGAAATATGCTTCCTCCATCAAGCAAAGTACCTGAACATGACTCTGTCTTCATAAAAGCGCCCCTGTAATAAAGAAATTAAATCCGAAATCAAGAGGGCAGTTGCCTACTGAAGTTCAAGAAGTCATCAATTTTAACCCAGCAACACATTAAAGGCTGCATCTATACAAGTACGATTCTAGAAATGCTCACCAGATTACGTTTTAAGAAGGAACTGTACCTCAGGTTCCGCCGAGATCTTAACTCGGATGGCAGGATTCAGAGTCCGGAGTGTGGACTGATGGCGCACGGAGGGTCCATATACTGTGGATCCCTCAGTGATCTTCCGCGTGTTCAAACCGCCAGCGTGTGACTCCCCTGTCCCTGTGACCTCATTGCTCTGCTCTCGCCTCTGTGCAGCTGAGCCCGACTCATGGTAAAGTGGAAAAAAATATGCCCTCATCGTGGGATTTACTCTGGATCGAGGATAGATGTCACTTTTTTATCGTTGAACAGGATGTATGTGATGTGGCGACTAGGTTCAATATTGTATCCTTTTAAAAGATTAAGGACTGGGGTGAGCGTGATTTACCACCCTTTCAGCTAAGAACCCGACATGAGCACCGTTTAAGCTGCATAGACTCGGTCGTTTAACTCTTCTCCATTAGCAGGGTTAAGGTTAAAGAAAAAAAACATTGCTGACTTCTTTTTTTTTGCCAGCCGCTAGCGCTGATTAGCAATGTTTGTATTTCATGTTTTGCAAGTTCCATCCATTTTAAGAAAAACAAGTCGCGTTAAAGACAGGAAATGAATACTTGCATTTAATTAAGTCTAGCCGTAGGCGGTTGTCTGTAAGGACCAGTTCTGTTCGAGAAGACAGAACAAAGAAGGCACCACTGGGATTCGGACTCAGGATCTCCTGTTTAAGAGACAAGCGCTTTAACCAACTAAGCAACGGCGCCCTGGTAGTGTTGTCCTTTTGCAGCCACTTGGACACACCACTCAGACACATCTGCATTCGGTGTGTGCTCCGCCTGCTCGCTGAGCAAGTTGCCACCTTTACATACAATAGCAACATCGACACCAAGAGAAAGGATGACAAATGGCTTTTATCTGGAACTTTTCATGTCCAAGGAGCTCAATGTGCTTTCTGTGTACAACAGGGCCACTGAACTCCACAATGGCCACTGAACCACAGCAGTGGCTTGCTGGCTTGACATCTCCCAAGGAAAATGTTGAAATCGCATGTGGAACAGGAAAAGGACCCTTGAGTACGAGGGAAAAAAAAGAAAAAGATCATCTGGAGCGCGCCAACCCATGTCTGGACAGCCCAGTTTCATCGACGAGGTGGCCGAGTGGTTAAGGCGATGGACTGCTAATCCATTGTGCTCTGCACGCATGGGTTCGAATCCCATCCTCGTCGCTCTCTACGTTTGACGTTGGCTCTCCTTTTGTTTGCTCCATTACTAGAGCCTTACATTTTCTAGCGGTGGCTGAACATGGTATAGTAGGCTAACGTTGGTATCGAGCAGTGGTAGTAACAGTATTTACGTGCCGCTGCTGCCAAGTGGCTCTGGGTTGAGACCGCGTTTTCACTTACTTGCAGCACAAACGGAGAAAGCGATTTTTGACAGTCTCTCGAGAGACTGCGCTAGGTGTTTAGGGATAGACTTTGTCAGTTCCCCCTGGGATGATGGCCTCTCAAATAGTTTGTGATTCCTCTAGACGTTTATACAGTAGAAGCCTGCTTCGTGGCTTAAATCCAAGCTAAGGAAACGAGTTAGAGGTCTGATGCAGAACTGCGAATTCAATGAAGGGGAACACTACAGTACATTGCACTGTATGTGTGAGGAAAGCTGCCCCCTTCTGTTCCTTGTCGACCGAACAGAGGACTGTAAAGGATACCGCCAAGAAACTTTAGGATGCTGGTTGGAATCCAGCTCCAAAGAAGCCCCTTTGGGTGTTATGTAATCAAAAAGTAAGAACAGAGAATCTCCCTTTGATCAAAAGCGCAACAGAACTGTTTTCCGTGGAGCAGGTTTCAGACCCGTAGACCTGTTTTATTTGTAGGGCAGGGCGCATTCCCAAACGCGAATCTCCTGTTTTAGAAATGCTTTGGGCGGCGTGAAGTGAAAATAAGAAGTGGGCTCCAGATGCACATGGAAGCAATCAAGTGTTTCATCCGAGCTGTTTCAAAGACTGCTCAACAGCTTTCCTTTTACAGAGGCCCAACGATTAATGATGGGGGTGCACCCTTCAATGTGCCTTACGACTCTAGGGAGTGATTGAGACGATTCGTAGCGTGTGTTCATTTCCCTCTATTCCCCATGTTGCAGTGGTAAGATGACGTAAATTCCTGCTTCGACACGTAACGGCGTTATAATCAAGTACAGGAGCTGAGGGCTTTTGTTTTGTTTCGTTTTCTATGGCGTTCGTAAGCGCGCAAAACAAAGACAATTCCTGCGTCTAACACGAATGTAAATGCTTTTGAAAGTGCAGTGTGGTGCAGCTTGTAAAATCCTTGTCCACATTTGTGGTTTGTTGATGTTTTTTCTGTCTGCCAAAGTTGCATTTTGACATCCGGACGGGGAGACTTTATCATTTGAACGTGAAGCCAGCCTTAAACCCTCTGAGGCGTGTCTGTCTGCCGGCATGTATCTTGTGAAAGGTTTTTTTTTTAACAGAGAGCGACTTTAAAAAGGTTTCCGCAGCCACCTCGCACTCCGTGTTAGATTATAGGAGGAATGCGGCGGCGGCGAGCTCGCTGTAGTCGTGGCCGAGTAGTTAAGGTGATGGATTTGAAATCCATTGGGGACTCCCCGCTCAGGTTCGAATCCTGCCGACTACGGCGTCTGCCGCACGTCACCTTGTGCCTGTGCGGCAAAGGCGAAGTGCCGCTTCTCCTTTCCTGGTACTATAAAAATGCTACATCGCTTGGTCCTGCTTCCATGGAAAGCAGTTCTTCAGGTAATTCTACTCTCTTACCAAAGCTGTTAGGTTCCTTTCCGTGGTGAGATGGGTTGTCATGCAACGCTGCCACATAGTGCCGACAGACAAGTGTGTTGCGGGAGAAGAGAAAAGTGTTTGAAGATTTAAGAGTGTCTTAGGTGGAGCCAAAATCAAGTGTCACAAATGCAAGTGGGAAGATTTCCAATGTTTAATATGGTCAAAATAAGCGGAAGTTACCAGATGGTCCGGCACAGTCTGCCATGCTTTTGTCATATACTGTAAAGTGGTGTGGAACTGGGTGTCGAACTGGAGCCTCACCATTTGCATATGTGAGGCTCCAGTTATACATCGAGTGTCACATTAAATGACAAAAATGAAGAGAGTTAAAGCACCTGGAGAGGTTTTCTTACAACTTTTGAGCTGACACAGTTTTGGAAAATGTTTCCTTCACGGTGCACTGAACAACATAGGCAGCCAAGAGTCTCCAAAACAAAACAGAATGGACAGATAGGAGAAAATTCCCACTCGTCCTGAAGTTCCCAAAATCCAGCACTGAGCGTAAACAAAGTGTCTAAGTAGCGTGGGAATGCTAACCCTAACCCTAGCTGGAGTTTGAGCAATCCGGCACTGAGCGTAAGAAGATGAGTCAAAGTAACGTCTAATCGGATTAGTTTCCTTAGAGCTGGTTCAGAGTTTGCTCAAGAGTTTACCTTTCACAGATGCGCAAAGAAGAATGTTGGGGGTGCACGCTTCAAGGCGCCTTACAGCTGTAGGGAGTGATTCGAGACGATTCGTGGCGTGTGCTCGTTCCCATATACCGTACGACCCGGGGTGCAGTGCTAGGATGACGTACAATACCGCTTGGGCACGTAACGGGGTTATATGCAAGTGCAGGACGTGAGGGTTTTCGTTTGTTCGTTTTGTTTTGCTCTGCTTTGCTTTGTTTTGCTTTCCATCGCGTTGGTAAGAGCGTAAATAAAAAGGCGATTCCTGTGTCTACCACTAATGTAAGAGCTATTTCAAGTGCGACGTGGTGCGGCTTTTCAAATGCTTGTGGGCATTTCTCTGTTGTTGATTCTTTTTTTGTGTGTAACAAAGTGGCATTTTCATGTCCAGACGGGGAGACTTTATCATTCCGACATGAAGCCACCCTTAAGTCCTCTGAGGCGTGTCTGTCTGCAAGGCTTGTATTTTGCCTTCCGCCGGCGCCTCGCGATCCAGGTAAGATTGTAGCAAGAACGCAGTGGCAGTGGGGCTTGCTGTAGTCGTGGCTGAGTGGTTAAGGCGATGGACTAGAAATCCATTGGGGTCTCCCCGCACAGGTTCCAATCCTGCCGACTACGTTGTCCGCCTTCAGTCGGTGTGTTTCGGCACAAGCAAAGAAGCGCGCCTCTTTGCTGTTCCTGGTGGTTTTAAAACGCCCAATCGCTTGTACCCGCTGCCTTGGAAATAAGTTCTTCAGCGTCCGCAAATGGCATTTTGCAGCTGGAAGCAGATGTCGACGCGTTTTGCACAGAGCACCAAAAAAGCGTCTTTTTTGAAGGCTCAGGCACTGAGCATTGGTGGTTCAGTGGTAGAATTCTCACCTGCCACGCGGGAGGCTTGGGTTCGATTCCCGGCCAATGCAGTGGCTTTTGCAGCGAGCGGCTCCATCACTTGCATCCCCTTGCAACTCGCAACTGAAAACCCACTGAAGCTAAGCAGGTGTGAGCCAGGTCAGTACCTGGATGAGGATGAGCTACAGGGAAAAACAAAGCTTCCAGCTGGAAGCGGTGTTAATGGTGCCGGCGGGGGGGTGCTCACCCTGAGGTCTGTGCGGGTCCCAATGCCCCAATATAGTGACGGAGATGCTGTGTTGTAAAAGGGCGCTGTCTTTTGGATGAGATGTAAAACCGAGGTCACAGCGCTCTGTGGTCATTCAAAATGACCACCAAAACCTTTGACAAAAGCTCTTGGTAATTGATCGTCTTCAATAATGCTTCTCCTTTGGGTACATTTTAAATCAGCTGAAAAATGCTGTGAAATGGGGGGGCACTTCAGGCCAGTGTAGGATTTGGGTTACAAGAACCATGAAACTGCACGAGAAAGCCCGTACACTGAATTACACAGCTTTCTATTCAAAGGAGGACAAAATTCCCTGAGTTTGATTTTTTGCAACACAGAGAGGAGCACTGTCGTGAGGCCGGTTAGCTCAGTTGGTTAGAGTGTGGTGCTAATAACGCCAAGGTCGCGGGTTTGAGCCCCGTACGGGCCAGGTCTAGGTCCAGGTCCCTGTTTGTGAAACAGGCAAATGACTGTCTCAGGGGCCCATTCCTCATTCTCAAGACACATGTATGCAGTATGTACACCGTGCATTGAGCAATAGGGACTGAATACACCACAGGTAAGGTTAGAAGTCATTCTGAGGTGCCACATGTGAGGGATACAGCTAGGCATCCAAAATGTAGGGTTTGAGACCCTTCAGGAGTACTGCATCCTTTGAGACAGACCTGTGCATGTTAAACAAATGATCATTTCTTTTGGCATTAGGGACTAAATATACTAAACATATGATGCTAAAATGTTATTTTCACATATATTAATGTAATAAATGATTGCTTATGCTTTATAAACAAATCTAATTAAAATAAAAGCTTAAGTTTTGTATTTATCTTGTACCATAGAACAAGATTTTCTTTGTATTTCAAGCCCACAAAGTGTCCAAATGACGCACTACATGATATAAGGAAGATTATCACATGCATATCGGTATTATCTTTCTTATGAAAATGCATTCCTTTCATTACCTTTTACTTTTTAAAATGAACTCAAATTGAGTATAATGTAATAATTTAAGTAGAATAGATTCTAATAATATAATGATCCAGTGTTTTGCACTACTTCACTGCTTCACTGCTCTATGCCATCTGGAAATAAATCCTCAGACTGCTTACTGCCCTGGGCATGTACCAATAAATTAAAGGAGCACATCTGTTTATCACTGCGTTGAAGCAGGAGACACACAGTCTCTGCAAACACATCCTAGATACAGTGTTCCAGCACCTTTGACCTCATCCAGAACGTATCATTTCTTGAAAGGGATTGCTGTCCGAATGCACATCTGAATCCCAAACAGAATCTCTAGAAAAATACGATCATTTGTGAAACAGGCAAATGACTGTCTCAGGGGCCCATTCCTCATTGTCAGACACATGTATGGAATGCTTTCACCGTGCATTGAGCAATAGGGATTAAAAACACCGCAGGTAAGGTTAGATGTCATGTTCTATGATCATTTCTTTCAGCATTAGGGACTAAATATACTAAACGTATGATGCTAAAATGTTATTTTCACATATATTAATGTAATAAATGATTGCTTATGCTTTATAAACAAATCTAATTAAAATAAAAGCTTACGTTTTGTATTTATCTTGTACCATAGAACATGATTTGCTTTGTATTTCAAGCCCACAAAGTGTCCAAATGTTCTATGATCATTTCTTTCAGCATTAGGGACTAAATATACCAAACGTATGATGCTAAAATCCTGAAAAAAGGATGTGCTCCATCTCGTCAGTAGATTGGATTCCAAAACTGATTTGGGTCAATATACATTACCTTTGAAATTAAAGTACAGTCTACTGTAGGGAACCATCAACTTAGAAAGCATTGGCCTTCCCTGGGGGTCAGGTAGGTGCAAAAGATAAACCTTTATCCTATCTTTATCTTAAGATAAGTGGCCAAGCAGTATTTTTCCAAGTTTCACCAAGCACATCATGTTGCCATAGTAGACAAAGTTCTATAAAATGTTAAATAACTTTTAAAAAAAGCATCTTGGTCTTACAGTACTGTACAAGGTGAATTAAACTGTCCCTGGTAATAAAAAGTAATTAGAAGCATCTCAGAAACTTTATCTCTAGAAACATTAGCTGTTTTATATCATGTAATTTAGTGTGATGTTGTCAGAATTCAAGGACATTATCACACACAGAAATTGGTTCAGTTAAATCTAAAAAACACAGCTAAACATGGGTTTAAATGTAACAGAAGTCTTACCTCTTGTCAAAAGATTTAATTCAAGAAGCGATGTAATAAATGATTGCTTATGCTTTATAAAGAAATCTAATTAAAATAAAAGCTTAAGTTTTGTATTTATCTTGTACCATAGAACATGATTTTCTTTGTATTTGAAGCCCACAAAGTGTCCAAATGATGCACTACATGATATAAGGAAGATTATCACATGCATATCGGTATTATCTTTCTTATGAAAATGCATTCCTTTCATTACCTTTTACTTTTTAAAATGAACTCAAATTGTGTATAATGTAATAATTTAAGTAGAATAGATTCAGGTAGGAAATATAGAGTCATGATGTTTATGGCTGACATCATTTCACATGGGTGAATTTTAAGCTAAGAAATAAAAACATTTACAATGAAGATACCATTGCTTAATTTTAAATGCCTTTAAAAAATAAATACCTCCTGAGAATAATTTGCCACTCCCAGATCCTTGGTAAGGTACTGTTTGAATCCAATCAGGAGAGGAGCATCCAGGGAGTGCTTTCTATAGAGTCCAGCTTGGGCCACTCTCTTCCGGCCTGCTGATACTTTTTAACTACTCAGGGCCTGTAAGGATATAAAACACCGGTTTAAACATTTTATACCTATAAGACAAATTAGAATTTTAGTAAAAAATTGATACATCTGAAAAATAAAAAGTCTTACTGCTGATAGAGTTCTTCAGAGCTCACATCTTCCCCTTCCTTATCCGCTTCTGTTTCAGTTTCTAGAGCAGCCTCTGGCATCTCTTCCTCCTGGACAGCGGCCTCTTGCTCAGGGCCGCTGGAATGCAGGTAGATTCTTTTCAACATGCTTTTACATAATATGTTGTAACAATGATTTCAAAAAGAAACTACAGAAGCCTTACAGATTAAAAATATCTCACCTTGCCAATGTGTCTTCAGGCTTCCCATGTACAAAAAGGCCCAAGGACTCTAGCAGTCTTACAACCACTATCCTGTTTGCCTCACCAGACATGATCTCTATTCTGTGGTAATCCACGATGACCCCGTTCTTCAGGTGATTCATCATGTCCTCCCTCGCCTGTTGAGAGGCCATCCTGATCTTTTCTGCTGTGGCGTGCTTCATACACGCCCTCTTCAAGTGAGCAGGAAGCTGATCAAGAGTATTCAGGCACATCTTGCACACCAGGGGAATCCTCGCGGGTTTCCTTTGAAAATAAATAATACCATCTGTGTATAGAAACAAGCTAAGACTGATTTCTTAAATTATCCTTAATTTTCTCTCTCATAGTTTGAGCATAATGATTTTATTGCATTTATATAAGAATTGCTCATTGCTCCTAAATAAATAATGGTTTCATAAAAAAGTGAACACTTACTTGGTCTCAGTCACAGACTTTCCAATAGAAGCCATTGTGGAGTTCAGCAACTGCAGGTCCTAGAAGTGGGGAAGGAATTTTAAAAGAGAAATTGAATTACAATACAGAAGGAATGGCTGAGGGATCACTGAAATATATATATACAAATTCCAAAGACTGAGTCCATATAGAAACAACTACCTTTCATTTTCAGTATAAGAAAAAAAAACATTATATTCCAAAGCATCATAAAATTGTCCCTTCTTCCAGACTCTACTTCTCTCTTGTAGTAGTATAGCAGACCTTTCCAGGTGAGCAGATCACAGAGTCTGAAATGAGCTTCCTCCATCAAGCAAAGTACCTGAACATGACTCTGTCTTCATAAAAGCGCTCCTGTAATAAAGAAATTAAATCCGAAATCAAGAGGGCAGTTGCCTACTGAAATACAAGAAGTCATCAATTTTAACCTAGCAACACATTAAAGGCTGCATCTATACAAGTACGATTCTAGAAATGCTCACCAGATTACGTTTTAAGAAGGAACTGCGCCTCAGGTTTCGCCGAGATCTTAACTCGGATGGCAGGATTCAGAGTCCGGAGTGTGGACTGATGGCGCACGGAGGGTCCATATACTGTGGATCCCTCAGTGATCTTCCGCGTATTCAAACCGATAGCGTGTGACTCCCCTGTCCCCGTGACCTCATTGCTCTGCTCTCTCCTCTGTGCAGCTGAGCCCGACTCACGGTAAAATGGAAAAAAATATGCCCTCGACGTGAGATTTATTCTGGAGCGAGCCAGTGTTGCGCATAGCTGCCTTCAAAGCAGTTAACCCAGGTTCGATTCCCGGCCAACGCAGTTGCGAATGTTTTCAAATGCTGTCATGAGCCTTGGATTGTGACTAGCAAAGCGAAGCCTTTTGAAAGAGCTAAAGCACTGCAAAACGGAATTGAAGGAGAACCTTACAGGGGATTCTGAGCAGTGTCTGCATACATGCAGTCAGATAAAGGTGCCGAAAGCTTGAGCTACTCTCAATGTCATGCTGCCCTTCCCCGGAGTAAATCTGTTAAATTGAAAGAATGCTTCTGGCAGGTTCAAAAAGGGACCCTTGTTAATTGGAGAAATCAATGATTTCGAATGAATTCTGTATGCGTTAAAAGACAGCTATACACAGAAAACACGCAGGACACTGCTCATGATGTTTCCCGAGCCGAAACACAGTGCGTTTTTCCAAGCCATTTGACAAAGCCCACCCACTGAAAACTGCAGCAGATCGTGTAAAGACGTTCAACTTTGTAACTACTGCACGCACAGGAAGCAGAATAAATTCCTCTTTTCAAACTGTCAAAGGTTTGCTTTGCGAACACTGCAGGACATCGCACAATCTCTTTTGAATGGGGACAAACGATTTCTCATGGGGCACAGTAAGTACAGACGTTTAAAAAGCTCCACTCATGCCGACGATGCAGCATGAAGAAGCGCAACCTAACGTTTGCATTCCTAGCAAATTCCTTTTATTTTTTGATAAATAAAGACAGTCTTGTTTAACAAACAACACACACAACATTTTACATTGTCAATTCAATTCAAATCAATGTATTTCTATATAGCGCCTTTCACAACAAGGTTACGTGCTGTCTCTTTGAGGCAGATGTTTAAATCCTCTGAGTTAAGTGCTGAAGTTATAGTAGTCCTATCAGTATTGTTGCCTCCGATCAACAGATCCTCATTTTTCTCAGAGTTGAGTAACAAAAAGTTTTCACACATCCAAGTATTTCCTTCCTTAATGCATTTAACTAAACTGATAATAGAAGAGTTGTCGTTTGGTGTAAACAAAATGTTTATTTGAGTGTCATCAGCATATGAATGAAAGTTCATATTATTTTTTCATATTATCCTACCTAGCAGCAGCATGTAGAGAGAGAGAGCAATATTGGTCCCAGCACTGATCTTCTGGTACCCCAAATTGAACTGGTGACATTGATGAAGCAGTACAATTATTAGATATTTGAACATAATGAAAACGATGAGTAAAATGTGAAGTAAACCACTGAAGGACGGTTCCAGATAAGCCAACCTCAAACTCAAGCCTGTGTAACAAAACAGAGAGGTCAACCGTGTCAAAGGCAGCTCTAAGATCTAGAAGCAAAGCACAAGCACTGTTGCATTCCCTGCATCAGTAGCTAAGAGAATATCATTTACGACTCTTGTTAATGCAGTTTCAGAAACCAGACTAAAATTTCTCAAGTATATTATTTGAATCCAGATATGATTGACGTTGGGCAACAACTATTCTCCCAAGACTTTTAGATTGAAATGGGACCTTTGAGACAGGCCTGTAGTTGTTAAGAACGTGTTGATCCAAATTTGACTTCTTAAGAGCGGTCTAACAACCGCTACCTTAAATTGATCAGGTACAACGCCTGACGCAAGCGATGCATTCATCATACTAATTATAGGTCCTGCCAGTCCTTCGAGGGAATCTTTGACTAGCTGAGTGGGGATGGGATCTAGCGAACAGGTGGTTGACTTTGTCTTACGTCTGTGTTTATGAGTCCACCATAAGAAGAAATCTGAACAGGAGTGGTGATCATGCGAGGTCACCATGGAGGAAACCACTGCTCTCCCCCCAAAAAAAACCACCACTGCCCCTCTCAAGTTTGCTAAAGACCACATGGATGTTCCACAGCAACTCCTGGAACAATGTTCTGTGGACAGTGACAAAAGTTGAACATGTTGGTAAATGTGCACAACGTTATGTTTGGAGATAACAAAACACTGCATACCAACTCCAAAACCTCATCCCACCTGGGAAGCATAGCGGAGGCTGTACGGCTTGCAATCATCGAGGGACCGATGAATTCCAAGATGTATCAGGAAATTCTACAGCAGAATGTCAGGGTGTCTGCCTGTGATCTAAAACTCGAAAGACGCTGGGTCATGCAGCATGACAAAAACAAAGGAGTACATCAACAACAGAGTGGCTGAAACAATAGAAATTCCGTATTTTGGGATGGCCGAGTAAGAGTCCTGACCCCAATCCCATTGAAGTGCTGTGGCGTGATCTGAAGCAGGCCGTTCAGTGCAAGACATCTCCCAACTTTATGTGAGAGAAAAGCAGAGACGCTCACTGAGTAAGGTGGGGTTGCAGCTTTGCAAATCAAAAGGACATTTGTACGCTCAAAAAGGGACAGTAGCACCCCAGATGGGACTCGAACCCACAATCCCTGGCTTAGGAGGCCAGTGCCTTATCCATTAGGCCACTGGGGCACACTGGGTTGGGTCGATCACGCTGATGAAGAGCCAGTTTTTTTTTTCCTTTGCTTTTTCAAAGGGATCCCCAAAATTAGGAAAGTTAGGCAGCAGAAGGTTTACTGTGACCTGAGAAGGACCGGCATCCAATCACGGTGGTACACACACACACGCTCTCACTCATCTGAGCTACACGGCTACCAAGATGATCTCAGGTGCGCCGAGCTGGTACGGAACATATTGAACTGATCGACGGCGAATTGTCTCTCAGACAGGCTTTTCACCTCTGAGCTCCCTGACTGACAGTAATCAGCTAGGTAGTGAAACAGTCAGCTGCTTCTAAGCCTTAAACAGCTGCATCTCGGCGCTTCCACAGAGAGATGATTTGAAAGCCAAACATCGCCCATTGGGAACACCTTACTATCACTAGTTTAAGAGACTCTTAAGGTCTTGCAGAGGTGCCTGTCTAATAGCATGCGCTTTGCAAGCTATAGGTGTTTAGGCTGAGGCAGAATGCCTGTTAACAAAATGTTTTTCTAAAGGGGCCTCGCACTCTTTTCCAAGCAATGGTCACCATCCCCACCGAGTGTCACAATGTAGTCATGTCCTAGGACATCACCTGTTAGTCTCCATTTGTCTGCCACCAACACTTTAGGTTAAGGGGTCACAACCGCACCCCAAAGACCAGAGGAGCCGTTGGCGTTCTGGCGGCGCAGATTGGGCTGAAGGTGGGGCGCTTGAATCTCGCTGTTGGAGGCCGTCTGAAACTGACCCAAGCCTTTCCCTTGAATTAAATGTAAATAAGAAATGAACCCCAGATGCTCATGGAATCAATCACGTGTTTCCTTTGAGCCGTTTCAGAGACTGCTCCAGAGTTTACCTTGCACAGATGCGCAAAGATTAATGATGGGGGTGCACGCTTCCAGGCGTCTTACAACTGTAGGGACTGATTAGAGACAATTCGTAGCTTGTGCTCATTTCCCTCTGTAACGCTTACGGCCGACAGGCACTGTGTAAGAGCCGGCGTACAAGAGCGGGTGACGTCACCGCCCTTCCCTGTGATAGCAGGACCACAGCTACTGGGCTGTGGAGAGATCTCTCTTTAGCTCACGGGGCTAGGTCGCTGCAGAGAGACGCGGAAGTCCCGGGTTTGAGCCTCCAGTCGGGATGGGGCCGACCAGATGCTGCAAGGGCGCCCGCCTGAGCCCCCGTTGCGTTACATCTCTATTCCCCGTGTTGCAGTGGTAAGATGACGTAAATTCCTGCTTCGACACGTACCGGGATTATAATCAAGTGCAGGAGCTGAGGGCTTTAGTTTTGTTTCGTTTTCCATGGCGTTCGTAAGCGCGCAAATCAAAGGCAATTCCTGCGTCTAACACGAATGTAAATGCTTTTGAAAGTGCAGTGTGGTGCAGCTTGTAAAATCCTTGTCCACATTTTTGGTTTGTTGATGTTTTTTCTGTCTGCCAAAGTTGTATTTTGACATCCGGACTGGGGGACTTTATCATTTGAACGTGAAGCCAGCCTTAAACCCTCTGAGGCGTGTCTGTCTGCCGGCACAAATCTTGTGAAAGGTATTTTTTTTAACGGAGAGCAACTTTAAAAAGGTTTCCGCAGCCACCTCGCAGTCCGTGTTAGATTATAGGAGGAATGCGGCGGTGGTGGGCTCGCTTTTGTCGTGGTCGAGTGGTTAAGGCGATGGGCTTGAAATGCGTTGGGGCTTCCCCGCGCAGGTTCGAAACCTGCCGACTCCGGCGTCTGCCGCACGTCGCCTTGTGCCTGCGCGGCAGAAGTGAAGTGCCGCTTCTCCTTTCCTGGTACTATAACAACGCGAAATCACTTGGACCCGCCGCCATGGGAAGCAATTCTTCAGATAACCACACATTTTGCGTTCACACCTCTGGTGCTCTACTTATGCCTTTGAAAACCTAATGAATAAAGCTGAAAGAACCGACACGATATGTAGGTGCTGGTAAAGCACGCAGTAAAGAACTGTTAACAGCAAGGGTTTCAGTGGGTTAACTGAGGAGAAGGCGTGATCGCTAATTGTTGACTTTTTATTTGGTGTTAGAAACACTCTTACTGTGCATGACGTGCAACAAATGTAGCCACAGAAATTGCATCACGCTTTCATGTATGCTATTGCAGACACCAACGTTGCCTAGATAGAAAACCGAAAAAGCCGTGGGTTTGCTTGCTGGTCTGAAGGATCTCTCTTCGAATCTCTATCATTTGTCAATGGAAGTAAAAGGCGCTGCAATCTCATACGTTCAGAATCAAACCCGCAGCTGTTGTTCGACTTTTTTTTCTTGACTAATTACAACTGAGTGTCGCATGAGCAGTTACATAAACTTGTCTGGTATATTTGAACACAAATGCCGTTCTTCAATTAAAACTAACAGTACATTGTCAGGGACATTCAGTTCAATACAAACAAGAGACAGACAAGAGAATATTTCTACCGTTCATGTGGACTACGTGTTGACTTACTGATCGGAATAATTGAAAAGTTCGGGCTCATAGCCGATGCAGTGCGTGCTAATTAGAACAGCAACGCTAAGCTCTCAGCACCGTACTGAGCCCAGGTGTTTTTCTAAAGCTGTCAGGTGCAGTTCATTTACATGAAGGAAATATCTTACTGGGTACGATTACAATGCAGTAAGTAGCACAGACTACTTAGGGAGTAGCCCGATGTGTTTAAAAACGACCCGAGCCAGGCAGGAGTCGAACCTGCAATCTCCTGATCCGTAGTCAGACGCGTTATCCATTGCGCCACTGGCCCTGGTGTGACACTGCAGGACTGTAACCCAGTGAGATGAGCACTGCACCTAGTAAAATATTACCCCCGGTCCATTCTTTTCCAAAAGTGAGAAACACCTGTTTTCTACATTTTGTCTGTTTTAAAACCATATCTCTTTAAACCAAACCAAGAGTTTGTCTTTTGCACTGATATTCTGATTCATTTCGATTTCAAAGAAAAAAAAAACATTATCTTCCAAAGCATCATAAAATTGTCCATTCTTCCAGACTCTACTTCTCTCTTGTAGTAGTACAGCAGACCTTTCCAGGTGAGCAGATCACAGAGTCCGAAATATGCTTCCTCCATCAAGCAAAGTACCTGAACATGACTCTGTCTTCATAAAAGCGCCCCTGTAATAAAGAAATTAAATCCGAAATCAAGAGGGCAGTTGCCTACTGAAGTTCAAGAAGTCATCAATTTTAACCCAGCAACACATTAAAGGCTGCATCTATACAAGTACGATTCTAGAAATGCTCACCAGATTACGTTTTAAGAAGGAACTGTACCTCAGGTTCCGCCGAGATCTTAACTCGGATGGCAGGATTCAGAGTCCGGAGTGTGGACTGATGGCGCACGGAGGGTCCATATACTGTGGATCCCTCAGTGATCTTCCGCGTGTTCAAACCGCCAGCGTGTGACTCCCCTGTCCCTGTGACCTCATTGCTCTGCTCTCGCCTCTGTGCAGCTGAGCCCGACTCATGGTAAAGTGGAAAAAAATATGCCCTCATCGTGGGATTTACTCTGGATCGAGGATAGATGTCACTTTTTTATCGTTGAACAGGATGTATGTGATGTGGCGACTAGGTTCAATATTGTATCCTTTTAAAAGATTAAGGACTGGGGTGAGCGTGATTTACCACCCTTTCAGCTAAGAACCCGACATGAGCACCGTTTAAGCTGCATAGACTCGGTCGTTTAACTCTTCTCCATTAGCAGGGTTAAGGTTAAAGAAAAAAAACATTGCTGACTTCTTTTTTTTTGCCAGCCGCTAGCGCTGATTAGCAATGTTTGTATTTCATGTTTTGCAAGTTCCATCCATTTTAAGAAAAACAAGTCGCGTTAAAGACAGGAAATGAATACTTGCATTTAATTAAGTCTAGCCGTAGGCGGTTGTCTGTAAGGACCAGTTCTGTTCGAGAAGACAGAACAAAGAAGGCACCACTGGGATTCGGACTCAGGATCTCCTGTTTAAGAGACAAGCGCTTTAACCAACTAAGCAACGGCGCCCTGGTAGTGTTGTCCTTTTGCAGCCACTTGGACACACCACTCAGACACATCTGCATTCGGTGTGTGCTCCGCCTGCTCGCTGAGCAAGTTGCCACCTTTACATACAATAGCAACATCGACACCAAGAGAAAGGATGACAAATGGCTTTTATCTGGAACTTTTCATGTCCAAGGAGCTCAATGTGCTTTCTGTGTACAACAGGGCCACTGAACTCCACAATGGCCACTGAACCACAGCAGTGGCTTGCTGGCTTGACATCTCCCAAGGAAAATGTTGAAATCGCATGTGGAACAGGAAAAGGACCCTTGAGTACGAGGGAAAAAAAAGAAAAAGATCATCTGGAGCGCGCCAACCCATGTCTGGACAGCCCAGTTTCATCGACGAGGTGGCCGAGTGGTTAAGGCGATGGACTGCTAATCCATTGTGCTCTGCACGCATGGGTTCGAATCCCATCCTCGTCGCTCTCTACGTTTGACGTTGGCTCTCCTTTTGTTTGCTCCATTACTAGAGCCTTACATTTTCTAGCGGTGGCTGAACATGGTATAGTAGGCTAACGTTGGTATCGAGCAGTGGTAGTAACAGTATTTACGTGCCGCTGCTGCCAAGTGGCTCTGGGTTGAGACCGCGTTTTCACTTACTTGCAGCACAAACGGAGAAAGCGATTTTTGACAGTCTCTCGAGAGACTGCGCTAGGTGTTTAGGGATAGACTTTGTCAGTTCCCCCTGGGATGATGGCCTCTCAAATAGTTTGTGATTCCTCTAGACGTTTATACAGTAGAAGCCTGCTTCGTGGCTTAAATCCAAGCTAAGGAAACGAGTTAGAGGTCTGATGCAGAACTGCGAATTCAATGAAGGGGAACACTACAGTACATTGCACTGTATGTGTGAGGAAAGCTGCCCCCTTCTGTTCCTTGTCGACCGAACAGAGGACTGTAAAGGATACCGCCAAGAAACTTTAGGATGCTGGTTGGAATCCAGCTCCAAAGAAGCCCCTTTGGGTGTTATGTAATCAAAAAGTAAGAACAGAGAATCTCCCTTTGATCAAAAGCGCAACAGAACTGTTTTCCGTGGAGCAGGTTTCAGACCCGTAGACCTGTTTTATTTGTAGGGCAGGGCGCATTCCCAAACGCGAATCTCCTGTTTTAGAAATGCTTTGGGCGGCGTGAAGTGAAAATAAGAAGTGGGCTCCAGATGCACATGGAAGCAATCAAGTGTTTCATCCGAGCTGTTTCAAAGACTGCTCAACAGCTTTCCTTTTACAGAGGCCCAACGATTAATGATGGGGGTGCACCCTTCAATGTGCCTTACGACTCTAGGGAGTGATTGAGACGATTCGTAGCGTGTGTTCATTTCCCTCTATTCCCCATGTTGCAGTGGTAAGATGACGTAAATTCCTGCTTCGACACGTAACGGCGTTATAATCAAGTACAGGAGCTGAGGGCTTTTGTTTTGTTTCGTTTTCTATGGCGTTCGTAAGCGCGCAAAACAAAGACAATTCCTGCGTCTAACACGAATGTAAATGCTTTTGAAAGTGCAGTGTGGTGCAGCTTGTAAAATCCTTGTCCACATTTGTGGTTTGTTGATGTTTTTTCTGTCTGCCAAAGTTGCATTTTGACATCCGGACGGGGAGACTTTATCATTTGAACGTGAAGCCAGCCTTAAACCCTCTGAGGCGTGTCTGTCTGCCGGCATGTATCTTGTGAAAGGTTTTTTTTTTAACAGAGAGCGACTTTAAAAAGGTTTCCGCAGCCACCTCGCACTCCGTGTTAGATTATAGGAGGAATGCGGCGGCGGCGAGCTCGCTGTAGTCGTGGCCGAGTAGTTAAGGTGATGGATTTGAAATCCATTGGGGACTCCCCGCTCAGGTTCGAATCCTGCCGACTACGGCGTCTGCCGCACGTCACCTTGTGCCTGTGCGGCAAAGGCGAAGTGCCGCTTCTCCTTTCCTGGTACTATAAAAATGCTACATCGCTTGGTCCTGCTTCCATGGAAAGCAGTTCTTCAGGTAATTCTACTCTCTTACCAAAGCTGTTAGGTTCCTTTCCGTGGTGAGATGGGTTGTCATGCAACGCTGCCACATAGTGCCGACAGACAAGTGTGTTGCGGGAGAAGAGAAAAGTGTTTGAAGATTTAAGAGTGTCTTAGGTGGAGCCAAAATCAAGTGTCACAAATGCAAGTGGGAAGATTTCCAATGTTTAATATGGTCAAAATAAGCGGAAGTTACCAGATGGTCCGGCACAGTCTGCCATGCTTTTGTCATATACTGTAAAGTGGTGTGGAACTGGGTGTCGAACTGGAGCCTCACCATTTGCATATGTGAGGCTCCAGTTATACATCGAGTGTCACATTAAATGACAAAAATGAAGAGAGTTAAAGCACCTGGAGAGGTTTTCTTACAACTTTTGAGCTGACACAGTTTTGGAAAATGTTTCCTTCACGGTGCACTGAACAACATAGGCAGCCAAGAGTCTCCAAAACAAAACAGAATGGACAGATAGGAGAAAATTCCCACTCGTCCTGAAGTTCCCAAAATCCAGCACTGAGCGTAAACAAAGTGTCTAAGTAGCGTGGGAATGCTAACCCTAACCCTAGCTGGAGTTTGAGCAATCCGGCACTGAGCGTAAGAAGATGAGTCAAAGTAACGTCTAATCGGATTAGTTTCCTTAGAGCTGGTTCAGAGTTTGCTCAAGAGTTTACCTTTCACAGATGCGCAAAGAAGAATGTTGGGGGTGCACGCTTCAAGGCGCCTTACAGCTGTAGGGAGTGATTCGAGACGATTCGTGGCGTGTGCTCGTTCCCATATACCGTACGACCCGGGGTGCAGTGCTAGGATGACGTACAATACCGCTTGGGCACGTAACGGGGTTATATGCAAGTGCAGGACGTGAGGGTTTTCGTTTGTTCGTTTTGTTTTGCTCTGCTTTGCTTTGTTTTGCTTTCCATCGCGTTGGTAAGAGCGTAAATAAAAAGGCGATTCCTGTGTCTACCACTAATGTAAGAGCTATTTCAAGTGCGACGTGGTGCGGCTTTTCAAATGCTTGTGGGCATTTCTCTGTTGTTGATTCTTTTTTTGTGTGTAACAAAGTGGCATTTTCATGTCCAGACGGGGAGACTTTATCATTCCGACATGAAGCCACCCTTAAGTCCTCTGAGGCGTGTCTGTCTGCAAGGCTTGTATTTTGCCTTCCGCCGGCGCCTCGCGATCCAGGTAAGATTGTAGCAAGAACGCAGCGGCAGTGGGGCTTGCTGTAGTCGTGGCTGAGTGGTTAAGGCGATGGACTAGAAATCCATTGGGGTCTCCCCGCACAGGTTCCAATCCTGCCGACTACGTTGTCCGCCTTCAGTCGGTGTGTTTCGGCACAAGCAAAGAAGCGCGCCTCTTTGCTGTTCCTGGTGGTTTTAAAACGCCCAATCGCTTGTACCCGCTGCCTTGGAAATAAGTTCTTCAGCGTCCGCAAATGGCATTTTGCAGCTGGAAGCAGATGTCGACGCGTTTTGCACAGAGCACCAAAAAAGCGTCTTTTTTGAAGGCTCAGGCACTGAGCATTGGTGGTTCAGTGGTAGAATTCTCACCTGCCACGCGGGAGGCTTGGGTTCGATTCCCGGCCAATGCAGTGGCTTTTGCAGCGAGCGGCTCCATCACTTGCATCCCCTTGCAACTCGCAACTGAAAACCCACTGAAGCTAAGCAGGTGTGAGCCAGGTCAGTACCTGGATGAGGATGAGCTACAGGGAAAAACAAAGCTTCCAGCTGGAAGCGGTGTTAATGGTGCCGGCGGGGGGGTGCTCACCCTGAGGTCTGTGCGGGTCCCAATGCCCCAATATAGTGACGGAGATGCTGTGTTGTAAAAGGGCGCTGTCTTTTGGATGAGATGTAAAACCGAGGTCACAGCGCTCTGTGGTCATTCAAAATGACCACCAAAACCTTTGACAAAAGCTCTTGGTAATTGATCGTCTTCAATAATGCTTCTCCTTTGGGTACATTTTAAATCAGCTGAAAAATGCTGTGAAATGGGGGGGCACTTCAGGCCAGTGTAGGATTTGGGTTACAAGAACCATGAAACTGCACGAGAAAGCCCGTACACTGAATTACACAGCTTTCTATTCAAAGGAGGACAAAATTCCCTGAGTTTGATTTTTTGCAACACAGAGAGGAGCACTGTCGTGAGGCCGGTTAGCTCAGTTGGTTAGAGTGTGGTGCTAATAACGCCAAGGTCGCGGGTTTGAGCCCCGTACGGGCCAGGTCTAGGTCCAGGTCCCTGTTTGTGAAACAGGCAAATGACTGTCTCAGGGGCCCATTCCTCATTCTCAAGACACATGTATGCAGTATGTACACCGTGCATTGAGCAATAGGGACTGAATACACCACAGGTAAGGTTAGAAGTCATTCTGAGGTGCCACATGTGAGGGATACAGCTAGGCATCCAAAATGTAGGGTTTGAGACCCTTCAGGAGTACTGCATCCTTTGAGACAGACCTGTGCATGTTAAACAAATGATCATTTCTTTTGGCATTAGGGACTAAATATACTAAACATATGATGCTAAAATGTTATTTTCACATATATTAATGTAATAAATGATTGCTTATGCTTTATAAACAAATCTAATTAAAATAAAAGCTTAAGTTTTGTATTTATCTTGTACCATAGAACAAGATTTTCTTTGTATTTCAAGCCCACAAAGTGTCCAAATGACGCACTACATGATATAAGGAAGATTATCACATGCATATCGGTATTATCTTTCTTATGAAAATGCATTCCTTTCATTACCTTTTACTTTTTAAAATGAACTCAAATTGAGTATAATGTAATAATTTAAGTAGAATAGATTCTAATAATATAATGATCCAGTGTTTTGCACTACTTCACTGCTTCACTGCTCTATGCCATCTGGAAATAAATCCTCAGACTGCTTACTGCCCTGGGCATGTACCAATAAATTAAAGGAGCACATCTGTTTATCACTGCGTTGAAGCAGGAGACACACAGTCTCTGCAAACACATCCTAGATACAGTGTTCCAGCACCTTTGACCTCATCCAGAACGTATCATTTCTTGAAAGGGATTGCTGTCCGAATGCACATCTGAATCCCAAACAGAATCTCTAGAAAAATACGATCATTTGTGAAACAGGCAAATGACTGTCTCAGGGGCCCATTCCTCATTGTCAGACACATGTATGGAATGCTTTCACCGTGCATTGAGCAATAGGGATTAAAAACACCGCAGGTAAGGTTAGATGTCATGTTCTATGATCATTTCTTTCAGCATTAGGGACTAAATATACTAAACGTATGATGCTAAAATGTTATTTTCACATATATTAATGTAATAAATGATTGCTTATGCTTTATAAACAAATCTAATTAAAATAAAAGCTTACGTTTTGTATTTATCTTGTACCATAGAACATGATTTGCTTTGTATTTCAAGCCCACAAAGTGTCCAAATGTTCTATGATCATTTCTTTCAGCATTAGGGACTAAATATACCAAACGTATGATGCTAAAATCCTGAAAAAAGGATGTGCTCCATCTCGTCAGTAGATTGGATTCCAAAACTGATTTGGGTCAATATACATTACCTTTGAAATTAAAGTACAGTCTACTGTAGGGAACCATCAACTTAGAAAGCATTGGCCTTCCCTGGGGGTCAGGTAGGTGCAAAAGATAAACCTTTATCCTATCTTTATCTTAAGATAAGTGGCCAAGCAGTATTTTTCCAAGTTTCACCAAGCACATCATGTTGCCATAGTAGACAAAGTTCTATAAAATGTTAAATAACTTTTAAAAAAAGCATCTTGGTCTTACAGTACTGTACAAGGTGAATTAAACTGTCCCTGGTAATAAAAAGTAATTAGAAGCATCTCAGAAACTTTATCTCTAGAAACATTAGCTGTTTTATATCATGTAATTTAGTGTGATGTTGTCAGAATTCAAGGACATTATCACACACAGAAATTGGTTCAGTTAAATCTAAAAAACACAGCTAAACATGGGTTTAAATGTAACAGAAGTCTTACCTCTTGTCAAAAGATTTAATTCAAGAAGCGATGTAATAAATGATTGCTTATGCTTTATAAAGAAATCTAATTAAAATAAAAGCTTAAGTTTTGTATTTATCTTGTACCATAGAACATGATTTTCTTTGTATTTGAAGCCCACAAAGTGTCCAAATGATGCACTACATGATATAAGGAAGATTATCACATGCATATCGGTATTATCTTTCTTATGAAAATGCATTCCTTTCATTACCTTTTACTTTTTAAAATGAACTCAAATTGTGTATAATGTAATAATTTAAGTAGAATAGATTCAGGTAGGAAATATAGAGTCATGATGTTTATGGCTGACATCATTTCACATGGGTGAATTTTAAGCTAAGAAATAAAAACATTTACAATGAAGATACCATTGCTTAATTTTAAATGCCTTTAAAAAATAAATACCTCCTGAGAATAATTTGCCACTCCCAGATCCTTGGTAAGGTACTGTTTGAATCCAATCAGGAGAGGAGCATCCAGGGAGTGCTTTCTATAGAGTCCAGCTTGGGCCACTCTCTTCCGGCCTGCTGATACTTTTTAACTACTCAGGGCCTGTAAGGATATAAAACACCGGTTTAAACATTTTATACCTATAAGACAAATTAGAATTTTAGTAAAAAATTGATACATCTGAAAAATAAAAAGTCTTACTGCTGATAGAGTTCTTCAGAGCTCACATCTTCCCCTTCCTTATCCGCTTCTGTTTCAGTTTCTAGAGCAGCCTCTGGCATCTCTTCCTCCTGGACAGCGGCCTCTTGCTCAGGGCCGCTGGAATGCAGGTAGATTCTTTTCAACATGCTTTTACATAATATGTTGTAACAATGATTTCAAAAAGAAACTACAGAAGCCTTACAGATTAAAAATATCTCACCTTGCCAATGTGTCTTCAGGCTTCCCATGTACAAAAAGGCCCAAGGACTCTAGCAGTCTTACAACCACTATCCTGTTTGCCTCACCAGACATGATCTCTATTCTGTGGTAATCCACGATGACCCCGTTCTTCAGGTGATTCATCATGTCCTCCCTCGCCTGTTGAGAGGCCATCCTGATCTTTTCTGCTGTGGCGTGCTTCATACACGCCCTCTTCAAGTGAGCAGGAAGCTGATCAAGAGTATTCAGGCACATCTTGCACACCAGGGGAATCCTCGCGGGTTTCCTTTGAAAATAAATAATACCATCTGTGTATAGAAACAAGCTAAGACTGATTTCTTAAATTATCCTTAATTTTCTCTCTCATAGTTTGAGCATAATGATTTTATTGCATTTATATAAGAATTGCTCATTGCTCCTAAATAAATAATGGTTTCATAAAAAAGTGAACACTTACTTGGTCTCAGTCACAGACTTTCCAATAGAAGCCATTGTGGAGTTCAGCAACTGCAGGTCCTAGAAGTGGGGAAGGAATTTTAAAAGAGAAATTGAATTACAATACAGAAGGAATGGCTGAGGGATCACTGAAATATATATATACAAATTCCAAAGACTGAGTCCATATAGAAACAACTACCTTTCATTTTCAGTATAAGAAAAAAAAACATTATATTCCAAAGCATCATAAAATTGTCCCTTCTTCCAGACTCTACTTCTCTCTTGTAGTAGTATAGCAGACCTTTCCAGGTGAGCAGATCACAGAGTCTGAAATGAGCTTCCTCCATCAAGCAAAGTACCTGAACATGACTCTGTCTTCATAAAAGCGCTCCTGTAATAAAGAAATTAAATCCGAAATCAAGAGGGCAGTTGCCTACTGAAATACAAGAAGTCATCAATTTTAACCTAGCAACACATTAAAGGCTGCATCTATACAAGTACGATTCTAGAAATGCTCACCAGATTACGTTTTAAGAAGGAACTGCGCCTCAGGTTTCGCCGAGATCTTAACTCGGATGGCAGGATTCAGAGTCCGGAGTGTGGACTGATGGCGCACGGAGGGTCCATATACTGTGGATCCCTCAGTGATCTTCCGCGTATTCAAACCGATAGCGTGTGACTCCCCTGTCCCCGTGACCTCATTGCTCTGCTCTCTCCTCTGTGCAGCTGAGCCCGACTCACGGTAAAATGGAAAAAAATATGCCCTCGACGTGAGATTTATTCTGGAGCGAGCCAGTGTTGCGCATAGCTGCCTTCAAAGCAGTTAACCCAGGTTCGATTCCCGGCCAACGCAGTTGCGAATGTTTTCAAATGCTGTCATGAGCCTTGGATTGTGACTAGCAAAGCGAAGCCTTTTGAAAGAGCTAAAGCACTGCAAAACGGAATTGAAGGAGAACCTTACAGGGGATTCTGAGCAGTGTCTGCATACATGCAGTCAGATAAAGGTGCCGAAAGCTTGAGCTACTCTCAATGTCATGCTGCCCTTCCCCGGAGTAAATCTGTTACATTGAAAGAATGCTTCTGGCAGGTTCAAAAAGGGACCCTTGTTAATTGGAGAAATCAATGATTTCGAATGAATTCTGTATGCGTTAAAAGACAGCTATACACAGAAAACACGCAGGACACTGCTCATGATGTTTCCCGAGCCGAAACACAGTGCGTTTTTCCAAGCCATTTGACAAAGCCCACCCACTGAAAACTGCAGCAGATCGTGTAAAGACGTTCAACTTTGTAACTACTGCACGCACAGGAAGCAGAATAAATTCCTCTTTTCAAACTGTCAAAGGTTTGCTTTGCGAACACTGCAGGACATCGCACAATCTCTTTTGAATGGGGACAAACGATTTCTCATGGGGCACAGTAAGTACAGACGTTTAAAAAGCTCCACTCATGCCGACGATGCAGCATGAAGAAGCGCAACCTAACGTTTGCATTCCTAGCAAATTCCTTTTATTTTTTGATAAATAAAGACAGTCTTGTTTAACAAACAACACACACAACATTTTACATTGTCAATTCAATTCAAATCAATGTATTTCTATATAGCGCCTTTCACAACAAGGTTACGTGCTGTCTCTTTGAGGCAGATGTTTAAATCCTCTGAGTTAAGTGCTGAAGTTATAGTAGTCCTATCAGTATTGTTGCCTCCGATCAACAGATCCTCATTTTTCTCAGAGTTGAGTAACAAAAAGTTTTCACACATCCAAGTATTTCCTTCCTTAATGCATTTAACTAAACTGATAATAGAAGAGTTGTCGTTTGGTGTAAACAAAATGTTTATTTGAGTGTCATCAGCATATGAATGAAAGTTCATATTATTTTTTCATATTATCCTACCTAGCAGCAGCATGTAGAGAGAGAGAGCAATATTGGTCCCAGCACTGATCTTCTGGTACCCCAAATTGAACTGGTGACATTGATGAAGCAGTACAATTATTAGATATTTGAACATAATGAAAACGATGAGTAAAATGTGAAGTAAACCACTGAAGGACGGTTCCAGATAAGCCAACCTCAAACTCAAGCCTGTGTAACAAAACAGAGAGGTCAACCGTGTCAAAGGCAGCTCTAAGATCTAGAAGCAAAGCACAAGCACTGTTGCATTCCCTGCATCAGTAGCTAAGAGAATATCATTTACGACTCTTGTTAATGCAGTTTCAGAAACCAGACTAAAATTTCTCAAGTATATTATTTGAATCCAGATATGATTGACGTTGGGCAACAACTATTCTCCCAAGACTTTTAGATTGAAATGGGACCTTTGAGACAGGCCTGTAGTTGTTAAGAACGTGTTGATCCAAATTTGACTTCTTAAGAGCGGTCTAACAACCGCTACCTTAAATTGATCAGGTACAACGCCTGACGCAAGCGATGCATTCATCATACTAATTATAGGTCCTGCCAGTCCTTCGAGGGAATCTTTGACTAGCTGAGTGGGGATGGGATCTAGCGAACAGGTGGTTGACTTTGTCTTACGTCTGTGTTTATGAGTCCACCATAAGAAGAAATCTGAACAGGAGTGGTGATCATGCGAGGTCACCATGGAGGAAACCACTGCTCTCCCCCCCAAAAAAACCACCACTGCCCCTCTCAAGTTTGCTAAAGACCACATGGATGTTCCACAGCAACTCCTGGAACAATGTTCTGTGGACAGTGACAAAAGTTGAACATGTTGGTAAATGTGCACAACGTTATGTTTGGAGATAACAAAACACTGCATACCAACTCCAAAACCTCATCCCACCTGGGAAGCATAGCGGAGGCTGTACGGCTTGCAATCATCGAGGGACCGATGAATTCCAAGATGTATCAGGAAATTCTACAGCAGAATGTCAGGGTGTCTGCCTGTGATCTAAAACTCGAAAGACGCTGGGTCATGCAGCATGACAAAAACAAAGGAGTACATCAACAACAGAGTGGCTGAAACAATAGAAATTCCGTATTTTGGGATGGCCGAGTAAGAGTCCTGACCCCAATCCCATTGAAGTGCTGTGGCGTGATCTGAAGCAGGCCGTTCAGTGCAAGACATCTCCCAACTTTATGTGAGAGAAAAGCAGAGACGCTCACTGAGTAAGGTGGGGTTGCAGCTTTGCAAATCAAAAGGACATTTGTACGCTCAAAAAGGGACAGTAGCACCCCAGATGGGACTCGAACCCACAATCCCTGGCTTAGGAGGCCAGTGCCTTATCCATTAGGCCACTGGGGCACACTGGGTTGGGTCGATCACGCTGATGAAGAGCCAGTTTTTTTTTTCCTTTGCTTTTTCAAAGGGATCCCCAAAATTAGGAAAGTTAGGCAGCAGAAGGTTTACTGTGACCTGAGAAGGACCGGCATCCAATCACGGTGGTACACACACACACGCTCTCACTCATCTGAGCTACACGGCTACCAAGATGATCTCAGGTGCGCCGAGCTGGTACGGAACATATTGAACTGATCGACGGCGAATTGTCTCTCAGACAGGCTTTTCACCTCTGAGCTCCCTGACTGACAGTAATCAGCTAGGTAGTGAAACAGTCAGCTGCTTCTAAGCCTTAAACAGCTGCATCTCGGCGCTTCCACAGAGAGATGATTTGAAAGCCAAACATCGCCCATTGGGAACACCTTACTATCACTAGTTTAAGAGACTCTTAAGGTCTTGCAGAGGTGCCTGTCTAATAGCATGCGCTTTGCAAGCTATAGGTGTTTAGGCTGAGGCAGAATGCCTGTTAACAAAATGTTTTTCTAAAGGGGCCTCGCACTCTTTTCCAAGCAATGGTCACCATCCCCACCGAGTGTCACAATGTAGTCATGTCCTAGGACATCACCTGTTAGTCTCCATTTGTCTGCCACCAACACTTTAGGTTAAGGGGTCACAACCGCACCCCAAAGACCAGAGGAGCCGTTGGCGTTCTGGCGGCGCAGATTGGGCTGAAGGTGGGGCGCTTGAATCTCGCTGTTGGAGGCCGTCTGAAACTGACCCAAGCCTTTCCCTTGAATTAAATGTAAATAAGAAATGAACCCCAGATGCTCATGGAATCAATCACGTGTTTCCTTTGAGCCGTTTCAGAGACTGCTCCAGAGTTTACCTTGCACAGATGCGCAAAGATTAATGATGGGGGTGCACGCTTCCAGGCGTCTTACAACTGTAGGGACTGATTAGAGACAATTCGTAGCTTGTGCTCATTTCCCTCTGTAACGCTTACGGCCGACAGGCACTGTGTAAGAGCCGGCGTACAAGAGCGGGTGACGTCACCGCCCTTCCCTGTGATAGCAGGACCACAGCTACTGGGCTGTGGAGAGATCTCTCTTTAGCTCACGGGGCTAGGTCGCTGCAGAGAGACGCGGAAGTCCCGGGTTTGAGCCTCCAGTCGGGATGGGGCCGACCAGATGCTGCAAGGGCGCCCGCCTGAGCCCCCGTTGCGTTACATCTCTATTCCCCGTGTTGCAGTGGTAAGATGACGTAAATTCCTGCTTCGACACGTACCGGGATTATAATCAAGTGCAGGAGCTGAGGGCTTTAGTTTTGTTTCGTTTTCCATGGCGTTCGTAAGCGCGCAAATCAAAGGCAATTCCTGCGTCTAACACGAATGTAAATGCTTTTGAAAGTGCAGTGTGGTGCAGCTTGTAAAATCCTTGTCCACATTTTTGGTTTGTTGATGTTTTTTCTGTCTGCCAAAGTTGTATTTTGACATCCGGACTGGGGGACTTTATCATTTGAACGTGAAGCCAGCCTTAAACCCTCTGAGGCGTGTCTGTCTGCCGGCACAAATCTTGTGAAAGGTATTTTTTTTAACGGAGAGCAACTTTAAAAAGGTTTCCGCAGCCACCTCGCAGTCCGTGTTAGATTATAGGAGGAATGCGGCGGTGGTGGGCTCGCTTTTGTCGTGGTCGAGTGGTTAAGGCGATGGGCTTGAAATGCGTTGGGGCTTCCCCGCGCAGGTTCGAAACCTGCCGACTCCGGCGTCTGCCGCACGTCGCCTTGTGCCTGCGCGGCAGAAGTGAAGTGCCGCTTCTCCTTTCCTGGTACTATAACAACGCGAAATCACTTGGACCCGCCGCCATGGGAAGCAATTCTTCAGATAACCACACATTTTGCGTTCACACCTCTGGTGCTCTACTTATGCCTTTGAAAACCTAATGAATAAAGCTGAAAGAACCGACACGATATGTAGGTGCTGGTAAAGCACGCAGTAAAGAACTGTTAACAGCAAGGGTTTCAGTGGGTTAACTGAGGAGAAGGCGTGATCGCTAATTGTTGACTTTTTATTTGGTGTTAGAAACACTCTTACTGTGCATGACGTGCAACAAATGTAGCCACAGAAATTGCATCACGCTTTCATGTATGCTATTGCAGACACCAACGTTGCCTAGATAGAAAACCGAAAAAGCCGTGGGTTTGCTTGCTGGTCTGAAGGATCTCTCTTCGAATCTCTATCATTTGTCAATGGAAGTAAAAGGCGCTGCAATCTCATACGTTCAGAATCAAACCCGCAGCTGTTGTTCGACTTTTTTTTCTTGACTAATTACAACTGAGTGTCGCATGAGCAGTTACATAAACTTGTCTGGTATATTTGAACACAAATGCCGTTCTTCAATTAAAACTAACAGTACATTGTCAGGGACATTCAGTTCAATACAAACAAGAGACAGACAAGAGAATATTTCTACCGTTCATGTGGACTACGTGTTGACTTACTGATCGGAATAATTGAAAAGTTCGGGCTCATAGCCGATGCAGTGCGTGCTAATTAGAACAGCAACGCTAAGCTCTCAGCACCGTACTGAGCCCAGGTGTTTTTCTAAAGCTGTCAGGTGCAGTTCATTTACATGAAGGAAATATCTTACTGGGTACGATTACAATGCAGTAAGTAGCACAGACTACTTAGGGAGTAGCCCGATGTGTTTAAAAACGACCCGAGCCAGGCAGGAGTCGAACCTGCAATCTCCTGATCCGTAGTCAGACGCGTTATCCATTGCGCCACTGGCCCTGGTGTGACACTGCAGGACTGTAACCCAGTGAGATGAGCACTGCACCTAGTAAAATATTACCCCCGGTCCATTCTTTTCCAAAAGTGAGAAACACCTGTTTTCTACATTTTGTCTGTTTTAAAACCATATCTCTTTAAACCAAACCAAGAGTTTGTCTTTTGCACTGATATTCTGATTCATTTCGATTTCAAAGAAAAAAAAAAACATTATCTTCCAAAGCATCATAAAATTGTCCATTCTTCCAGACTCTACTTCTCTCTTGTAGTAGTACAGCAGACCTTTCCAGGTGAGCAGATCACAGAGTCCGAAATGAGCTTCCTCCATCAAGCAAAGTACCTGAACATGACTCTGTCTTCATAAAAGCGCCCCTGTAATAAAGAAATTAAATCCGAAATCAAGAGGGCAGTTGCCTACTGAAATACAAGAAGTCATCAATTTTAACCTAGCAACACATTAAAGGCTGCATCTATACAAGTACGATTCTAGAAATGCTCACCAGATTACGTTTTAAGAAGGAACTGCGCCTCAGGTTCCGCCGAGATCTTAACTCGGATGGCAGAATTCAGAGTCCGGAGTGCGGACTGATGGCGCACGGAGAGTCCATATACTGAGGATCCCTCAGTGATCTTCCGCGTATTCAAACCGCCAGCGTGTGACTCCCCTGTCCCCGTGACCTCATTGCTCTGCTCTCTCCTGTGTGCAGCTGAGCCCGACTCACGGTAAAATGGAAAAAAATATGCCCTCGACGTGAGATTTATTCTGGAGCGAGCCAGTGTTGCGCATAGCTGCCTTCAAAGCAGTTAACCCAGGTTCGATTCCCGGCCAACGCAGTTACGAATGTTTTCAAATGCTGTCATGAGCCTTGGATTGTGACTAGCAAAGCGAAGCCTTTTGAAAGAGCTAAAGCACTGCAAAACGGAATTGAAGGAGAATCTTACAGGGGATTCTGAGCAGTGTCTGCATACATGCAGTCAGATAAAGGTGCCGAAAGCTTGAGCTACTCTCAATGTCATGCTGCCCTTCCCCGGAGTAAATCTGTTACATTGAAAGAATGCTTCTGGCAGGTTCAAAAAGAGACCCTTGTTAATTGGAGAAATCAATGATTTCGAATGAATTCTGTATGCGTTAAAAGACAGCTATACACAGAAAACATGCAGGACACTGCTCATGATGTTTCCCGAGCAGAAACACAGTGCGTTTTTCCAAGCCATTTGACAAAGCCCACCCACTGAAAACTGCAGCAGATCGTGTAAAGACGTTCAACTTTGTAACTACTGCACGCACAGGAAGCAGAATAAATTCCTCTTTTCAAACTGTCAAAGGTTTGCTTTGCGAACGCTGCAGGACATCGCACAATCTCTTTTGAATGGGGACAAACGATTTCTTATGGGGCGCAGTAAGTACAGACGTTTAAAATGCTCCACTCATGCCGACGATGCAGCATGAAGAAGCGCAACCTAACGTTTGACAGACAAAAGCCAGGCGCCGCTACGAGCAATATGAAATCATACTGACAAGCACACGGCGTTTCGCGCTGACACAAAAGTAATCTCGACAGACGCTGTTCTCTGCATAAAGCTGAAAGAGCTAAAGAGCGTTTCTGTTGACACGTAACAAGTTCATTTCTTTCTACCATGATATCACCGTGACCAAATCTGTCTTTAAACACCTTGCTCAGTCTCTGACGAGACTGTCAAAAATTACTTTCGCCGATTGTATTGCAAACCGGCGGAAGCGGGGTATTGGAAAAGTTTTCAACTAGCAATAATCACGCCTCGGCTAACCCTCACAGGCTACGATACTGCCACTGCGCAAAGCTGACGGTTGCCAGGCAACCGCGGGGATCCTATGGAAATCGTTATCGATCGTGTCATGGCATGTCGTTGCTATAACGCTTCATATTTGTCGTCTTCTTCTTCTTCTAGCTTGAGGTTTTGAAGAATTTCATGACAGACAAGGGCTCCGTTGGGAACAAAGGGCGTTGTGAGAAAACCGTTGCTTATTTTCAGCAGCAGAAATACAACCCTTTAAATACAAGATGACAGAACAATGACGAAGGGCATGCCGGGAGGAACTCATGCACTACAGAGGAAAGGGGGCGGGCACGTACAGTTCACATTCAAGCCACAAGTACTCCTCTTGGATGTTGCACAAACAAATCCTAACGTCTTGAAAGCATTGCAGCATGTTTGTGTCCCACTTCCCGTGGCTGCGGGACGACTGACACGAACGGACAAACACAATCTGTGGCGTTTAGCGTGACATAGTCTTGCAGGCATCGTGCTGTCTCACTGCAATATTATACCGCTGGAGGAAACAGTCCATCTGGCCATGAAACTCATTTGAACGTCTAGCTACAGCAACTAACAATATCATGATTTATTCAGGATGTGTGGAATCAGCACGTCCCGGAGACAGCTTCCGAAATCGTGAGCATTCTCTGGTGGTAGGGGCGTTCAAGATGGCGCTCAGGTGGGAGGTAAAGTTTAGTGGTTGGGGAGTTTTTTTGAGTTTTTCATGACCTGAATGTTAATTTTTGCTTTTTTTGACTACAGAAAAATAAGGACTTAACACTAGTTGTTTAAACTTCAGTTATAATTGAAAGAAAAAAAAACGATTTTTTTTTAGGTTTAAAAAGTCCGATATGAGTAACACTGGGAAAAGAAAAGAGAGTGCTGGGTCTTCGAAGGAGAACTCTAAGATACCTCAATCGTATATGTATAGCACTACAAAAAAATCGATGGCAACTAAAGGGAAAAGTGAAGCAGCTGCAGGGGCAGCAAGAGGGCGGAGGCGCCGCGCGCCCGGCCGAAGTGTTGGACCGGTGCGTTTTACGTGCTGAAATAAACACGCGACAGCCCCGAAATGTTTCCAGAGTGCTGTGCACTGTAGACTTGCCTGGTGCTCCTCCGTGCAGATTCTTTGTCCTCCTCCAGTGCGGGACGAGCCAACACAAGGGAGCGCATTCGCCAACATCCAGGCACGCAATGCGATTTGGAAAGCAGCTCCTTTCCAAAGAGTTGCACACGAACGATCCTTCTGTCCCGCTCTGGCAGCAAGGAGCCCCCGCCACACACAGCTTCAAGTAGCGAGTCAGGCGCCAGGGCTTTCGCTTACGGCCACACCACCCTGAACACGCCCGATCTCGTCTGATCTTGGAAGCTAAGCAGGGTCGGGCCTGGTTAGTACTTGGATGGGAGACCGCCTGGGAATACCAGGTGCTATAAGCTCTTGCTCTCCCGGCCAGCAGGGGTCGCCGTTGGTGCCGTAGGCTTTGGGAGGAAAACCTGCAGGATGGAAAGGTGATCTATAGCCTCATCTCTAGAGATGTATTGTTGCTGTGGCATGTGTGTGACCCATATTCAAAAAAAAAAACCCGTCTGTAAAACGAATATCGAAGCTGCCTCTAAATCTGCAAATGAAGATGAGTCGATAAACCACTCGTTTTTCGTATAACTAGACATATATTCATTTGTTACCGATTTCATTCATTGAGCACGGATACAATAGAGGTACAGCCATTCACTGTTTGACATGTCTGCACTGGTACAGAACCGAGCAATCAGAAAACGGGTGAAACTGTCTTTAGACTCAGCATACAGTACCGAGGCCCCCCATGACCAAATAAAGGCTAACCTCGATAATCAGCCTAAAGAACGCACACTACAGCAAAACGACTGACTTTGAAAAGGGAATGAACGTCCGGAAGGAGTAGTGGAACTAGCTTGAGATGCTTCTCCGGACCCCTAACTAAAAGCCAGCGAGAACCAGCAGCGGCGTCCACTCCTGTCGAACCGCGATCCTTCCGCACCACGCAGCTCGTGGTGTCCTAATCCTCCCGTATCTGATTTTGGACCAAGCACATCAGGGGAGAGCGCGAACGCAGTCCCCCGCTACCAGAAATTATGCAGTCGAGATTCCCACATTTGGGGAATTCGCAGGGGTCAGCACAGCTGGAGTGCAATGGCCGAGCCTCGCCCTGGGTGAACCTCCTTCTTGATCAAGGTATCTCCCCTGCCAGGTAAGTATGAGTTGTACAGGCCCCTGCAAGCGGCCCGCACCCACAGCACAAATCGCGCAGCCTAGGCCACCTCCTCGCCCCGCACGCCACCGCCTCCTGCTGGGCCCACTCTTTCACACACTCACACGCCACACTAACACTCAAAAGTGTGGGCAAAACGAGAAAACGAGCGCGCCGTTTCCTACACATCTGCAGTCGCCGTTGCGCATTCGCAGCATGTCCCGGGATGCAATTCGGCCTCATTTGCATAACTCCAGACCGGCAGATCGCCACGCAAGCTCGCGACGTGCGCCTGCCACACACCGAACAAACCTTTTCAGCAATTTCCAAAAAACGGGCCTGCTCGCCTGCCCACAAGGCTCCGTCTCTTACCTGCTCTCCAGAGCCTGCTGCCTTCTGTGCTTTTCTCTCGGCACCGCTGCAGCGCACACAACTCCTGCAGCGGGAGGGGGGGAGAAAGTTCCCGCGCTCCGCCGCAGGGAAGGCTCGCTCCGTGCGCACACGTCCTTTCGATGCCAGTCCAACAAGTGCTCCGCATTAGCTGCGTCGGGGCTCCGGCGTGTCGCACCTCACCTCACCTCGCACTGCCCCCTCCTTGAATGTCTGCCGCTGGGCATGCCCCGCTCTCCTCCGCCTTATCTTATCGCGTGTGAGCACCGACAATGGCCACAATGCCGGGGAATGGCACCTGTAAAGTGTTAATTGGGGCACAGGAACAGCCCGTCTCGTCTCGGGGGGGCCGGCTTCAGAGACAATACAGCAAACACAGCGGGGCGGGGGAAGAAGACGACACCACACATGCGGGTACATTCAGCTCCGGCGGGAACGAGACATTTGTCGGTCTTTTCAAGTGCCGAGAGCCGAGTTATCCTTCACTTGTATCGTTTCTCCCCGGTCACTAGATCTGGCCCTGCGACTCTCGACTGGGCTCACCCCCGGGGCAGCCCAGCAGGTGTGAGCCTGGCCGGCACCCGGATGGGAGATTCCCCCCCGGAAAAGCTCCGGTTGCTGCTGCTCCTGCAAGAGGTGTGACTGGGACCAGTAGGGAGCGCTCACCCTGCGGGCTGTGTGGCTCTCTTACGCCCCAGCCTCCTGATGCCGACACTCTGCTGCACAAACAGGCGCCGTCCTTCGGGGGAGGCGTCAAACCGATGTTCCGACCCTCCTTGGCCATTAGGAAACCCCAGGGCGTCTCTCAAAAAGAGACGCCGGGGGTGTCCCTCTGGTGTTAGTGCTCCCCTTTACCCATCAGTCGGGGTCTCCTCCTAATCCCCGTCTCACCTGTAACAATCAATGACGAGGCCCCCCTGTCCGTGAGATTTAGTACTCGCGCAAGCGACCGGGGGCAGAGCGCGAACGCGGTCCCCCGCCCCCCACAAAGTGCGCGCTCCGGGTTCCCTCTCGGGGCCCTGCAACACAGCGGAAGGGCAGCGAGAAGGAGCCTCTTGCTCTGACGCCGCAAGGCCACAAGAGGGCGGAGGCGCCGCTCGCCCGGCCGACGTGTTGGACCGGTGCGCTTTACGTGCTGAAATAAACACGCGAAAGCCCCGAAATGTTTCCAGAGTGCTGTGCACTGGAGGTTTTTGTCTGGTGAAGCCTTGCCTTGTGCTCCTCCGTGCAGATTGTTTGTCCTCCTCCAGTGCGGGACGAGCCAACACAAGGGAGCGCATTCGCCAACATCCAGGCACGCAATGCGATTTGGAAAGCAGCTCCTTTCCAAAGAGTTGCACACGAACGATCCTTCAGTCCCGCTCGGGGGACACGGAGCCCCTGCAAAAGAATGGCCACGCCAGAGGCTTTGTTGTTATTGTCCCCTGACCAAACAGAAGGCCCTTTATCCCACCTATCTTCAAAGCTTTTATACCTCTCTTGATAGGCTAAAGCACACTCCTGCAACATCAACACATCTCCCTCTCTCTACTGGAGGTAATCAAAGACAGACTGGCATTTAACTCTGTCATTGATACCTCTGGTGTTAAGAGAAATTATGTTTAGAGCCATATTACATAAGAAAGTGGAACCAGTCTTTACAAAACACATTTCTCTTCGGTCTCACCTGTTACCTTCTTCTTTTTCTTTTTCTTCTTACCAATTTCCTGCCAGCCATCCTCTGAATGAGCCTTCATCAGGGTGGCAGCAGTAAAAGCGTTCACCGAGTCCATTTCAAGGAAGGGGGTAGAAGGAGGGGTGGAGGGGTTCCAGCTGTCCCCATCGCCATGCTCTCCTTCCTCCTCGCTCGGGGAGAAAACAGAGTCATTTTTCCTTTTCCTCAAGTCCAGCTCCTGGGAGCACCGAGGGGAAAGGGGTGCAGCCGATGCACCAGTCTCCTCTTCCCCCTCACCCACCAGCTGTTGCAGATCCTCCGTGATGGACTGGATGGAGGAGAGGAGGGCATCTGTAGCACTTGCAGAGTCTGAGAAAAGCAGCTCCGCTGAATCCTGGGTATCGTCGCTGGACACGCTCCACCGGGGGGCCCCACACTGGCCCTCGTTCTGAGGAGCAGGAGTGGGGGAGGGGTCCTCGCTGTTCTCGGGGGTTTTCAAACCCTCGTGCTTGTCTGGTGCAGTCTGCGGTTGTGGGGGCGTAGTGGATTTCTCTTCCACCGGCCCCGGAGCCACAGCAGGACTGATCCTGGCTGGAGGCTGAGACTCTTTGTCCAACAAGGGTTCTTTGTTTGACTTGTTGTTTGCTTTGGCTTTTTCGGGCCGGTTTGGCTGAAACAAGCACTGCCTCATCCTTTCTCATTTTGAGTTTATAGGCGTAGGCGTGAGGGCAGTTCTTAAAAACGTGTCCTTCCGAGCCACATAAATTGCACTTTGGCAGCATTGAACAGTCAGAGGCTTAATGTCCCTGTTTGCCACAGGTCTTGGAGCATTTCACAGTGCAGGACGATGTCAGGTGTCCCACAGCACCACAGCGCCGACACACCTTTGGTTGTCCCACATAAAAAACATAGCCATTGCAGGCGCCCAGCCGGATTGTAGAGGGCAGGTGCCTTAAGCCTCCATTTACATTGTCCGGTAGCAAGCGAACCTCGAATTTCCTTGCTCCTGTTTTTATACCGTCAACATCTCTAACCTCAGTTCCATGGTGGACGGTGCAGTACTGCTTAAGCCAGGTGTGAATGTCCTCCGTCTTTGCCATTTCCGAGAACATAACAACATGCACCGTTTTCCTCTCTCTCTGTGTCAGAGGCTGCAAGTTGATCTTCTCAAGGGCAGGAACTTTCCCTCTTTTTGCCTCAAACACATCCACACATTGTTCAAACAGAGAATAGGTAGCAAAAACAACCTCAAATGCTTTCTGACCTGGGAGAGCGAAGATGAAATACAAGTGCCGAGGTTCAAAGCCAAGTTCCTTCTGTAACACTTTTCTGCTGAACTGCATACGATCCATGAAGAGGTCATCCAAAAGCTCAAAACGTACAGCATTCTTGCGGGATCCAAAGGTTGCCATCTCAAACTGCAAAACAAACACTGCTTCCACAAAACAAGAAAACAATCCAACTATTCCAACTACAGGCTGATCAAGGTATCTCCCCTGCCAGGTAAGCCGAGAGCCGCAGGTGATGAGCCCGGAGCTGAACGGGCCCCACTGGCTCGTTTGTAAGGCCAGGTGCATTGCCAACCACGACCGGCAGGGCAGAGGACTTGAAGGCAGCCTGGGCTCCTGCAGCTGTCCAGCCACGCACTCTGGTTTCTCTTCATCTCGTACAAATCTTTTGCCTTTTACTAAAGATTTCCATGGAGAGGAGCATGAATGAGTTCCATACAATTTTTGTGCTTCCCTGCCTTCGGGTGGGGCGCAGCTGGGCTGGTCAAAGAGAGAAAACAAAACCGCTCACAATCGCTCTTACAATGCAGTAAGTAGCACAGGCTACTTAAACACATGAATGCAAAACAGCATTTTTCAGCTGATTTAAAATGTACCTAAAGGAGAAGCATTATTGAAGACCATCAATTACCAAGAGCTTTTGTCAACGGTTTTGGTGGTCATTTTGAATGACCACAGAGCGCTGTGACCTCATTTTTACATCTCATCCAAAAGACAGCGCCCTTTTACAACACAGCATCTCCGTCACTATACTGGGGCATTGGGACCCGCACAGACCTCAGGGTGAGCGCCCCCCCGCCGGCACCATTAACACCGCTTCCAGCTGGAAGCTTTGTTTTTCCCTGTAGCTCACCCTCATCCGGGTACTGACCTGGCTCACACCTGCTTAGCTTCAGTGGGTTTTCAGTTGCGAGTTGCAAGGGGATGCAAGTGATGGAGCCACTCGCTGCAAAAGCCACTGCATTGGCCGAGAATCGAACCCGAGCCGCCCGCGTGGCAGGCGAGAATTTTACCACTGAACCACCAACGCTCAGTACTTGGGCCTTCAAAAAAGATGCTTTTTTGGTGCTCTGTGCAAAACGCGTCGACATCTGCTTCCAGCTGCAAAATGCCATTCGCGGACGCTGAAGAACTTATTTCCGGGTACAAGCGATTGGGCGTTTTAAAACCACCAGGAACAGCAAAGAGGCGCGCTTCTTTGCTTGTGCCGAAACACACCGACTGGAGGCGGACAACGTAGTCGGCAGGATTCGAATCTGCGCGGGGAGACCCCAATGGATTTCTAGTCCATCGCCTTAACCACTCGGCCACGACTACAGCAAGCCCCATTGCCGCTGCGTTCTTGCTACAATCTTACCTGGATCGCGAGGCGCCGGCGGAAGCCTATTTCAAAGTCGTTCTCCGTTTCAAAAAAACATTTCCAAAATACAAGCCTTGCAGACAGACACGCCTCAGAGGACTTAAGGGTGGCTTCATGTCGGAATGATAAAGTCTCCCCGTCCGGACATGAAAATGCCACTTTGTTACACATAAAAAAAGAATCAACAACAGAGAAATGCCCACAAGCATTTGAAAAGCCGCACCACGTCGCACTTGAAATAGCTCTTACATTAGTGGTAGATGCAGGAATCGCCTTTTTATTTACGCTCTTACCAACGCGATGGAAAGCAAAACAAAGCAAAGCAGAGCAAAACAAAATAAACAAACGAAAACCCTCACGTCCTGCACTTGCATATAACGCCGTTACGTGCCCAAGCGGTATTGTACGTCATCCTAGCACTGCACCCCGGGTCGTACGGTATATGGGAACGAGCACACACCATGAATCGTCTCGAATCACTCCCTACAGCTGTAAGGCGCCTTGAAGCGTGCACCCCCAAAATTCTTCTTTGCGCATCTGTGAAAGGTAAACTCTTGAGCAAACTCTGAACCAGCTCTAAGGAAACTAATCCGATTAGACGTTACTTTGACTCATCTTCTTACGCTCAGTGCCGGATTGCTCAAACTCCAGCTAGGGTTAGGGTTAGCATTCCCACGCTACTTAGACAGTTTGTTTACGCTCAGTGCTGGATTTTGGGAACTTCAGGACGAGTGGGAATTTTCTCCTATCTGTCCATTCTGTTTTGTTTTGGAGACTCTTGTCTGCCTATGTTGTTCAGTGCAGCGTGAAGGAAACATTTTCCAAAACTGTGTCAGCTCAAAAGTTGTAAGAAAACCTCTCCAGCTGCTTTAACTCTCTTCATTTTTGTCATTTAATGTGACACTCGATGTATAACTGGAGCCTCACATATGCAAATGGTGAGGCTCCAGTTCGACATCCAGTTCGACACCACTTTACAGTATAAGAAAAAAGCATGGCAGACTGTGCCGGACCAGCTGGTAACTTCCGCTTATTTTGACCATATTAAACATTGGAAATCTTCCCACTTGCATTTGTGACACTTGATTTTGGCTCCACCTAAGACACTCTTAAATCTTCAAACACTTTTCTCTTCTCCCGCAACACACTTGTCTGTCGGCACTATGTGGCAGCGTTGCATGACAACCCATCTCACCACGGAAAGGAACCTAACAGCTTTGGTAAGAGAGTAGAATTACCTGAAGAACTGCTTTCCATGGAAGCAGGACCAAGCGATGTAGCATTTTTATAGTACCAGGAAAGGAAAAGCGGCACTTCGCCTTTGCCGCACAGGCACAAGGTGACGTGCGGCAGACGCCGTAGTCGGCAGGATTCGAACCTGAGCGGGGAGTCCCCAGTGGATTTCAAGTCCATCGCCTTAACTACTCGGCCACGACTACAGCGAGCTCCTCTCTGCCGCATTCCTCCTATAATCTAACACGGAGTGTGAGGTGGCTGCGGAAACTTTTTTAAAGTCGCTCTCCGTTAAAAAAAAAATACCTTTCACAAGATACATGCCGGCAGACAGACACGCCTCAGAGGGTTTAAGGCTGGCTTCACGTTCAAATAATAAAGTCTCCCCGTCTGGATGTCAAAATGCAACTTTGGCAGACAGAAAAAACATCAACAAACCACAAATGTGGACAAGGATTTTACAAGCTGCACCACACTGCACTTTCAAAAGCATTTACATTCGTGTTAGACGCAGGAATTGTCTTTGTTTTGCGTGCTTACGAACGCCATAGAAAACGAAACAAAACAAAAGCCCTCAGCTCCTGCACTTGATTATAATGCCGTTACGTGTCGAAGCAGGAATTTACGTCATCTTACCACTGCAACATGGGGAATAGAGGGAAATGAACACACGCTACGAATCGTCTCAATCACTCCCTAGAGTCGTAAGGCACATTGAAGGGTGCACCCCCATCATTAATCGTTGGGCCTCTGTAAAAGGAAAGCTGTTGAACAGTCTTTGAAACAGCTCGTATGAAACACTTGATTGCTTCCATGTGCATCTGGAGCCCACTTCTTATTTTCACTTCACGCCGCCCAAAGCATTTCTAAAACAGGAGATTCGCGTTTGGGAATGCGCCCTGCCCTACAAATAAAACAGGTCTACGGGTCTGAAACCTGCTCCACGGAAAACAGTTCTGTTGCGCTTTTGATCAAAGGGAGATTCTCTGTTCTTACTTTTTGATGACATAACACCCAAAGGGGCTTCTTTGGAGCTGGATTCCAACCAGCATCCTAAAGTTTCTTGGCGGTATCCTTTACAGTCCTCTGTTCGGTCGACAAGGAACAGAAGGGGGCAGCTTTCCTCACACATACAGTGCAATGTACTGTAGTGTTCCCCTTCATTGAATTCGCAGTTCTGCATCAGACCTCAAACTCGTTTCCTTAGCTTGGATTTAAGCCACGAAGCAGGCTTCTACTGTATAAACGTCTAGAGGAATCACAAACTATTTGAGAGGCCATCATCCCAGGGGGAACTGACAAAGTCTATCCCTAAACACCTAGCACAGTCTCTCGAGAGACTGTCAAAAATCGCTTTCTCCGTTTGTGCTGCAAGTAAGTGAAAACGCGGTCTCAACCCAGAGCCACTTGGCAGCAGCGGCACGTAAATACTGTTACTGCCACTGGTCGATACCAACGTTAGCCTACTATACCATGTTCAGCCACCGCTAGAAAATGTAAGGCTCTAGTACTGGAGCAAACAAAAAGAGGGCCAACGTAAAACGTAAAGAGTGACGAGGATGGGATTTGAACCCATGCGTGCAGAACACAATGGATTAGCAGTCCATCGCCTTAACCACTCGGCCACCTCGTCGATGAAACTGGGCTGTCCAGACATGGGTTGGCGCGCTCCAAATGATCTTTTTCTTTTTTTTCCCTCGTACTCGAGGGTCCTTTTCCTGTTCCACATGCGATTTCAACATTTTCCTTGGGAGATGTCAAGCCAGCAAGCCACTGCTGTGCTTCAGTGGCCAGTGTGGAGTTCAGTGGCCCTGTTGTACACAGAAAGCACATTGAGCTCCTTGGACATGAAAAGTTCCAGATAAAAGCCATTTGTCATCCTTTCTCTTGGTGTCGATGTTGCTATTGTATGTAAAGGTGGCAACTTGCTCAGCGAGCAGGCGGAGCACACACCGAATGCAGATGTGTCTGAGTGGTGTGTCCAAATGGCTGCAAAAGGACAACCCTCCCGGGGCGCCGTGGCTTAGTTGGCTAAAGCGCTTGTCTCTTAAACAGGAGATCCTGAGTCCAAATCCCAGTGGTGCCTTCTTTGTTCTGTCTTCTCGAACAGAACTGGTCCTTACAGACAACCGCCTATAGCTAGACTTAATTAAATGCAAGTATTCATTTCCTGTCTTTAACACGACTTGTTTTTCTTAAAATGGATGGAACTTGCAAAACATGAAATACAAACATTGCTAATCAGCGCTAGCGGCTGGCAAAAAAAAAGAAGTCAGCAATGTTTTTTTTCTTTAACCTTAACCCTGCTAATGGAGAAGAGTTAAACGACCGAGTCTATGCAGCTTAAACGGTGCTCATGTCGGGTTCTTAGCTGAAAGGGTGGTAAATCACGCTCACCCCAGTCCTTAATCTTTTAAAAGGATACAAAATTGAACCTAGTCGCCACATCACATACATCCTGTTCAACGATAAAAAGGTGACATCTATCCTCGATCCAGAGTAAATCCCACGTTGAGGGCATATTTTTTTCCACTTTACCATGAGTCGGGCTCAGCTGCACAGAGGCGAGAGCAGAGCAATGAGGTCACGGGGACAGGGGAGTCACACGCTGGCGGTTTAAACACGCGGAAGAAAACTGAGGGATCCACAGTATGTGGACCCTCCGTGCGCCATCAGTCCACACTCCAGACTCTGAATCCTGCCATCCGAGTTAAGATCTCGGCGGAACCTGAGGCGCAGTTCCTTCTTAAAACGTAATCTGGTGAGCATTTCTAGAATCGTACTTGTATAGATGCAGCCTTTAATGTGTTGCTAGGTTAAAATTGATGACTTCTTGAACTTCAGTAGGCAACTGCCCTCTTGATTTCGGATTTAATTTCTTTATTACAGGGGCGCTTTTATGATGACAGAGTCATGTTCAGGTACTTTGCTTGATGGAGGAAGCATATTTCGGACTCTGTGATCTGCTCACCTGGAAAGGTCTGCTGTACTACTACAAGAGAGAAGTAGAGTCTGGAAGAATCGACAATTTTATGATGCTTTGGAAGATAATGTTTTTTTTTTCTTTGAAATCGAAATGAATCAGAATATCAGTGCAAAAGACAAACTCGTGGTTTGGTTTAAAGAGATATGGTTTTAAAACAGACAAAATGTAGAAAACAGGTGTTTCTCACTTTTGGAAAAAAATGGACCGGGGGTAATATTTTACTAGTTGCAGTGCTGATCTCACTGGGTTACAGTCCTGTAGTGTTACACTAGGGCCAGTGGCGCAATGGATAACACGTCTGACTACGGATCAGGAGATTGCAGGTTCGACGCCTGCCTGGCTCGGGTCGTTTTTAAACGCATCGGGCAACTCCCTACGTAGTCTGTGCTACTTACTGCATTGTAATCGTACCCAGTAAGAGATTTCCTTCATGTAAATGAACTGCACCTGACAGCTTTAGAAAAACACCTGGGCTCAGTACGGTGCTGAGAGCTCAGCGTTGCTGTTCTAATTAGCACGCACTGCATCGGCTATGAGCCCGAACCTTTCAATTATTCCGATCAGTAAGTCAACACGTAGTCCACATGAACGGTAGAAATATTCTCTTGTCTGTCTCTTGTTTGTATAGAACTGAATGTCCCTGACAATGTACTGTTAGTTTTAATTGAAGAACGGCATTTGTGTTCAAATATACCAGACAAGTTTATGTAACTGCTCATGCGACACTCAGTTGTAATTAGTCAAGAAATAAAGTCGAACAACAGCTGCGGGTTTGATTCTGAACGTATGAGATTGCAGCGCCTTTTACTTCCATTGACAAATGATAGAGATTCGAAGAGAGATCCTTCAGACCAGCAAGCAAACCCACGGCTATTTCGGTTTTCTATCTAGGCAACGTTGGTGTTTGCAATAGCATACATGAAAGCGTGATGCAATTTCTGTGGCTACATTTGTTGCACGTCATGCACAATAAGAGTGTTTCTAACACCAAATAAAAAGTCAACAATTAGCGATCACGCCTTCTCCTCAGTTAACCCACTGAAACCCTTGCTGTTAACAGTTCTTTACTGCGTGCTTTACCAGCACCTACATATCGTGTCGGTTCTTTCAGCTTTATTCATTAGGTTTTCAAAGGCATAAGCAGAGCACCAGAGGTGCGAAGGCAAAGTGTGTGGTTATCTGAAGAATTGATGTCCATGGCAGCAGGTCCAAGCGATTTCGCGTTGTTATAGTACCAGGAAAGGAGAAGCGGGACTTCGCCTCTGCCGCGCAGGCACAAGGCGACATGCGGCAGACGCCGGAGTCGGCAGGTTTCGAACCTGCGCGGGGAGTCCCCAACGCATTTCGAGCCCATCGCCTTAACCACTCGACCACGACAAAAGCGAGCCCGCCGCCGCCGCATTCCTCCTATAATCAAACACGGACTGCGAGGTGGCTGCGGATACCTTTTTAAAGTTGCTCTCCGTTAAAAAAAAAATACCTTTCACAAGATACGTGCCGGCAGACAGATACACCTCAGAGGGTTTAAGGCTGGCTTCACGTTCAAATGATAAAGTCCCCCCGTCCGGATGTTAAAATGCAACTTTGGCAGACAGAACAAACATCAACAAACCACAAATGTGGACAAGGATTTTACAAGCTGCACCACACTGCACTTTCAAAAGCATTTACGTTCGTGTTAGACGCAGGACTTGCCTTTGATTTGCGCGCTTACGAACGCCATGGAAAACGAAACAAAACTAAAGCCCTCAGCTCCTGCACGTGATTATAATGCCGTTACGTGTCGAAGCAGTAATTTACGTCATCCTACCACTGCAACACGGGGAATAGAGAGAAATGAGCACACGCTACGAATCGTCTCAATCACTCCCTAGAGTCGTAAGGCGCACCCCCATCATTAATCGTTGCGCCTCTGTGAAAGGAAAGCTCTTGGGCAGTCTTTGAAACAGCTCGCATGAAACACTTGATTGCTTCCATGTGCATCTGGAGCCCACCCAGTGGGCAAAAGACGTATAATATACGTCTATTAAACGCATACCTTATACGTCTAAATGTGGTCTACAATTCGTCTAGAATGAAATTCTAATATACGTCTAAAGTTATACGTCAATTATACGTCTATGTTTAGACGTTCATTATACATAAATGGTTGGAGTTCTATTATACGGATAAATTTAGAGGACTATTATACATATATGGTTGGAGTTCCGGATAACTTTAGAGGTCTATTATACGGATAACTTTAGAGGTCTATTATACGTATATGGTTAGAGGTCTATTATACGTATAACTTTAGAGGTCTATTATACGTATATGGTTAGAGGTCTGTTATACGTATATGGTTAGAGGTCTATTATACGGATAACTTTAGAGGTCTATTATACGTATATGGTTAGAGGTCTATTATACGCATAACTTTAGAGGTCTATTATACGTATATGGGTAGAGGTCTATTATACATCAAAGATAGATTTTATAGGTGTAGAAACAAGTAAACCAAGCCAATGATTAGATTTAGAAATGTATTCTGAAAATACACATTCACACCTGAAACATATGTATTTCAAATTATACATTGTATACAATCAATCAACAATCAACATATGGGCAATAATCATAAAAAACACAACTAGTCTTAAACTTCAGCTACAAATTCTGGTAACATGGCAATATACAGTATAGTAATGGCAAACACAAAATTAATTACATTAACACACTAACTCAAAACCACATTTTGATTCAAATATACATTTTAAAATGTACAACTTCTATATTTCCAAGAAAAAAAAATATTACAATGGAAGTTAAGATGATTTTTTTCCACTATTTGCAAACCCTGTCTAATTGTCCTAACAGTTAGAACCAAAAACCTATTATTTTCAGTGTCCAGATCTCCTGGCCCCCTGTCTTTCATATGCATTCTTCAAGTAACACATTGCATGCTCCTTTATTTCTTTTTCTTTTGATTTAGGGTGGGACTTCAGCACCGCAGTTAGGAGAAAATTATATAATATAACTTCCCAAATAAATGATGATGAATATCTTCTTTAGTATAATCTAAAAAGTGAACGGTTTACTAAGCTCAAAACTGAAATAAATGTATAAAATTTGGCTTGCATCATAGCAGTTGAGCAATAAAGTCTGTCCTAATTAAAGAGTACCCAAAGTTTGAAAGTACAACATAGAATAAGAATAGAGAAACGGCAAAACGATTTTGTGTCATCTTCCCCATTCACACTATTTTATGTGCCATTTTTTGCTTATTCACGTACTATTTTAATCAAAATAATATTAAGAAAGATCTGTATGTATTCAGATAGTATTATTATTGTTCATACTTACTCGTCAAAAGAGGATTGCTGAGATATTTGCGGATATACTTCTACGTTTGAAAAACGTGTCCAAAATTGTGACCAACGAATACTAGCAATGCATTGTGGTATATAACCGGAAAATATGCTGGGTTCGATATTTTCTCAACGTATGCGTTTATTAATGTTGTCGATATTATGGTTGAAATATAACATTGATAATACATCGCGGCTATGTGCCCCCTGCTATGAGCTGATGTGCAATTTTAACGCATGTAGTTAGTAAGGATCGGTCACTGTTGTATGGTATTATATATAATGACATTATGGAATAGGATGGGGACAGGCCTGGCATCACGGGGGGAGGGGGGAATGTTGCCCCTTCAGTTTTGGGCAAAAAGATTTACCTAACTTAATTTGCGCCCTAAAAAAATAGTTGTACTTTGTCAATGGTCAGACAACACTAAATGACAGGAACAGTCACTCAGTCTGTTTGATGGGCAGGAGGGCTATCCGTCCAGGAACTGCACATATCAGTGTCGTTATTGAGTGTCAACATTACGATCCTGTTTGCTCAGGTGGACCGATTCCTTGCAGTAGTTTATCATTATACTTAAAATCGTTATATAACTAGGACTAGTTATAGCAGTCTGTGCTTTCTGTTGGTTTTACAACATTTTTTCTTAACGATTCAGAATGTCCATGTAGCTGCAAAAATGAACGCTTATGGTACTTTTCGCTCCAGGCAATACTCTCCAGTGAGAGTGACGAAAAATGTGAAACTGAACTTCATCGCAAATACCAGATTGCTAGTCGATATCTTCTATCATGAAGCACTAATCAATGGCATAGCTGCGAGATTTCATTTGGGTAGCTGCACCATACAGCTCCGTTTCTACCGAAATATCACCCCCGCTCAGAATTTCAGACGCCCCCCTACAGATTTTTCCCCGGGCACCGCGCACTGATGGGGGAAGGGGTTTCCAGGAAATGGTATCAACTTTTCTCAAGAAAATAAAAATAGAAACTCTATAGGCACTCAAACATTTTACTGTTTTTTTTTCAGGCAGGTGGCAAGACCCCTCCGCAAAACCCTTGTATGCCAAGCTGTGGGCATTGATTCGTCGAATATACGTATATTCACGGCGAAAATACGGCTATACGTATATATACGTCGCCTCGACGTATAATCAACGTCGAATTGCATCCGTAAAATCGACGACATTAATAAATGCATATATAACGTCGAAAACACATCTAACACTAGGAGTATACGGCACTCTGCACAGTTTACGAAGTAAATTATTTTCGCAGTAATTAATTTACACGTGTATAATAAATATAGTAAATATAATTAATTACTGCGAAAATAATTTACTTCGTACACTGTGCAGAGTGCTGTATACTCCTAGTGTTAGATGTGTTTTCGACGTTATATATGCGTTTACTAATGTTTATTTCACAGTGTCGTGCACCTTTTCATTGCTCTCGCTTTCAGAGCCTCCGCACGGCACACGACTCGACAACAGGAAACACATTGAAGTGAAAGCAGGGAGCGCTGCGACATGCACTGTGCAGATCCCGCCACACTTAGAGGTGAGTGGGTCTGTTCGATGCACAAAGAACGCTTTGATAAGCGTCAAAGGCAAATCATTCCGAGTTGGTCGTTTGTGTTTTCCGTTCAGACGCGAAATGCTGAAATGATCTCTCGGCTCCTCGGTTGTCATTTCTGCTCCGTAAAGGAATCACAGCACGAGTCGGCTTCCAGCACGGTGGGTCGGGACACGATGCCGGGGGTCGGAGAGAGAGATGTCTTCCTCGTTAGTATAGGACCTGTCACCTGTCCCCACCTGTCACGCGGGAGACCGGGGTACATCAGGACGCGCATTGAAGTGAAAGCAGGATGCGCTGCGACATGCACTGTGCAGATCCCGCCACACTAAGAGGTGAGTGGGTCTGTTTGATCACAGCGCTAGGCGAATCCCCAATCCCCTTTTGTGCGTGGCGACAAAGGAAGTCTGGTCTGTTTCCGCCCGGTTTCGAGCCGGGGACTTTTCGCGTGTGAGGCGAACGTGATAACCACTACACTACGGAAACTGTGGTAAGATGTGCCCAGCGGCCCAGTGCTGAGCTTCGCCAATGCAATTCAGCTGCTTCCAGTGCCTTTATTGGAGTGCGCTGATGGACTGTGCTCTCTCTCAAGAGACCAGCACGCCTGTCATGGACGGAGCAGGAAAGACGGCGCCACATTCTACAGCCCTCTCCACGCAATCGACGAAATCGGGCTACTGAAGTGGAGAAAATCGCCTCTCCAGAAAGTGCAAATATCATCTTGGAGAGTATAAATCCTATTGCCGAAGGTCAGCCCTGTCTACCAGAGTAACCCTCCCACTTCCTGCAGCGATGGTCAGCTCGTCTCACACGCGAGAAGTTTCGGCTGGAAACAAGCGCCCCCTCTTCTCGCACGTTTTGCACGTTCGAGTAGTTTTAATGCGGCTCCTTCGTACACGGTGCTGATCTTTTGGAAAGCAGGAGGCAGAACTGACACGTTCCCATACCGGGAGTCGAACCAGGGCCACGTGGGTGAAAACCAGGAATCCTAACCACTAGACCATATGGCAGTGAACAACCCTGCTGTTCCCGGCATCATGCAAGCAAACTACATAAATATGAGAAAACACGCAAGAGAGTTGTCACTCAGAGTGTCGAAGGGTCGATGTATACTGGGACTCAGTTGAAATGCAACGTCAGGACTTTTTCGAATTATGTCACACGAAGAGAGCACAGCCTTTTCCGCCCTGCCACGTGTGTATCGGTAACTCGCCGTGATCGTATAGTGGTCAGTACTTTGCGTTGTGGCCGCAACAACCCTGGTTCAAATCCGGGTCACGGCAGAATAGGGGCGTCTGCTTTTACTACTTGCATGAATGAAGGCAAAAAAAAGCCAATCGATGTGAACGAACGGCGCTTTACAGAGGAGTACTGCCTGACTGGATCGTTGATGAACGACAGAGACCACTCCGACCTCTTCTCGGGTTTCTTCAATGACTTACTAAGGATCTTCTTCACATTCGCCCTTGCAGGGGAAACCAGTTACACCAAAGCAAACGCAGGAAAGTGCATTTCATGCAGAGACCAGGAGGGACCTGTTTACACCAAGAGTGGTCGGAGTATGGAACAATGCGCCCAGCCCTGTTTCTGCAGTCGATTCTTGATTAGATCTTGGGCTCACTAAGAGGCCCCCGCTGGGTACTAATCTTTCTGTTGTTCTCGCAGGTGTTGCGCTGCTTTTGAGCCGACAGAGCTCATCTTGGTCTGTCGGGACAGCCCAATTGCAAATGATCGGCTCCAGGTACAGAAAAAACGTGCGTTTGGTACAAGAGTGCATGAACGCACCGGAAATACATTGGGAACAAATGACTGGTGGTTCAAGACCTCTGTGAAGTGCAGGAGCGTGCAAGAAGAGGCTGTTTGCACCCAGTCTCGAACCGGGGACCTTTCGCGTGTTAGGCTACACTACGGAAACCTGTAGGGATTGTTGCTGGTGTCTCGCTTGCGTTTCGGGCTGAGAAAGGGACGCGTCACTTTAGGCAGAGGGCGCTGGAGAGAGGAACAAAGGGCGCGATGAAACAAAATGCCGAAACCCGGGATCAAGCCAGGGACCTTTAGAACATACTCTCACGAATCGTTAGAATACGTGCGTTTGATCATCAATTGCGTAACAACCACATTCGTTCGACTTGAGCCATCAAGCTCATAGTTTTCAAATCTTGAAAGCTGTGTTTGAGCACATCATAGTGTGCAGTACGCCCCGTAACTTGCGTACTTCAACAGAAAGAAGAGCAGACAGCTCCATAAATATGCGAGGCGCAGAGAGTGCAAGGCGAGCCGCACACGTTTCGGTGGCTGAGAGAGGGCAGTTTTTGCTTCTGCATTTCCCAAGTAAGGACGCATGACAACAAGCGATCGCGGTGCTCATTTACGACATAGTGGTGATGAGTTTTCAGTATGTGTTCTTTTGAACGAGCAATGAGGTTGCTGCCTTGGACAGCTGACTGCACGCTCTCATTGTGCCACGTGATGAGTATTCACCAGGCTCGTTCAGTCATTAGTCACATTCCATCGTTTGCCATAAGCAGATGCTGCAAGGTGATGTGGATATCAGTTCCCAGTCTTGTGGACGAGGACAAAAAGAACACACAAGGGCTTATCCGCGAGTTGAACCCAGGATATCCCACACCCTAAGCGAGAATCATACCCCTAAACCAATAAGCCACGGCAGCACTTTCCATTTTATTCTGTCAGCGAGCTTGAGGACGGGGGAGAGGCGTCATTCGCTCGTCCAGTCAGACCTTCATCAATAAGTCAAGAAAGCCGCAATTACACGACTGCCTTGCAGACGAAGGGCAGTGAACTGCACCCGGTAAGAGGGGAACAAGCGGCACTAGGCGACACCGAGGCATGAGTCCCAGCGAGGGGGGTTAGCTTGCATGGTACAGCGCTCGCTTTGCATGCGAGAGGTAGCGGGATCATTTCCCACGTCCTCCAGGTGTGTGCTTAGAGCTTGATGTGCCGAAAGGTGTCCTTTAGCCTGTGGTCACGCCTTGCATGGAGAGCGTCATGCAGCTGTCAATCATTTCGCAGCCACGCCCCCTCTTCATCTTCTCTCTGCCTTAAGCGTCTCCGCCACTCTCTCTTGACATTTCATGTCAGCATGTCAGAAGTCCGAGTGACGTTTTTAATGGCTGAGTGAGAGCACGATGCTGAAGCAGAGAGGCCACTTCAGCCAGAGAGACTTGTGCTAGGTGAGATCTGAAAAACAGACTCGCAACAGAAACAGACCAAAAAAGTATCGGTGAGATCAAAAGGCAAATGCAACATCCAGCAGAGGGCGTCTAAAGATTAGGGAACGGGCGACTGAAATCCATATGAGGCAAACTTTCCGTCTGTGTACTGCAGCTGGCCTCGTTGGCGTAGTTGGTAGCACGTCAGTCTCATCATCTGAAGGTCCTGAGTTTGATCCTCACACGGGGCAGGGCTGCTTCCTCTCTTGCTCTTTTCAAACACTTGCGGCAACTGTTCGCTCATAACCACATCTGGAATGTGTGACCTTTACACGGGGAGAAGCAACGCCGCATCCCTTTTCTAAAGAACATTCACATTCAGAAATAAGTCAAGAAATTTGCCATTACTTTCGCTCGCGCTGCTGTCAGCCTGCCCATGTTGCCAAAGAAAGATTCACTCGGCGTCAACATGACAGAACAGAGATGAAAACACTGTTCCACACTCCGTAAGCAAGAACTTCAGTGTTTGCAGTCACCCGATATGCTGATAGTCAAAGGAGCACAAAAAACGAAGCGTCAAAAGACAAGATGAGTTGATGGAAAGAGCGTTGAATTGATGAGCACAAAAGTTCAGCTCGTACAATAGGCAACGAAGGTCCCGGTGTCATCATCGCACTTGAAAGGACTGCCTTGCAGACTAAGGGCAGTGGGAGGTTGCAGTTTTGAGATGGAGGCATTGGGATGGTGGGCCGAGATCTATTCTTCTTAAGGAATTTTTCATCGTGAAAGATCGGTCCACAGGTCATCCAAAGAACTTACAAATTTTTTGGACTCAGGGAATCGCGTGCTTCCGGAAGGGAGTGAAGTGCTCAAACACATGACATGCCCCCTTGATCTCACATGCACAATTCTGCTGCAACATGCACAGCTACCGTCCACACCAGGCAGTGGGGCTTCAGCAGAATTTGCTACGCCACCTGCAATTACATATCTTGCTGCACACATATACATGGCCCCTCTGTCCTTTTCAGGATCTCAAAAAAAAGCATAGCGTGGTTTTCCTGCAACCTGATTGACCGCATCTCCCTCAGAATGTGCCCCGTTGCATTCATTGCTGAAGCAGGACGGAGGCTAACGGGCATGCCAGAACAGTTAGGCTCAGCGATCTCTCCAAAATATTGTGGTTGTAGTGGAAGAAATATGGTTTAAATTGTACCTTGGTATTTCAAACTCTCTCTAGAATGTTATCCATTTCTATTTTATTTTGACAGGAACTGGCTAATGACACTAGATGAAAAGAGAAGAAAGAAAACACAACGTTTCGGCCGTGGAGCCTTCTTCAGGTGTGAGGGCTCCACGGCTGAAATGTTGTGTTTTCTTTCTTCTCTTTTAAGCATGGAATAGACCTATTACTTGTTCCTTTGCAGCCTACGCATGCTGACACAGCTCCCCACCTGAACTGCTAATGATGCCTGGTAGTTTGTGGTACTTGGGTATTGTCTTATGTTTGCTCAAACTGCATGTGTGATTGCATATTTTTGGGTATTTTCATATGTCAATATTTAATTCACTGACATTCCTGTATGCTTGGAAGAAAGGTAGATTGGATTTGGCACAGGACGCCTGCCCATATTTGTTGATCATTGTTGGGCTGGAAAAACAATGATAAAAAGTGTATGAAAAAAGCTCTCTCCAATATTTCCCTTCTCTTCGCCATGGTTACACTACCTGTTCTTTCCGTCTTTTGTCCTTCAACAAAGATTCCAGGGCTCTTTTTCCACCATAATATCAGAAGCCAAAAAATAACCATCTAATGTGTAAACAGCATTTGTAATTTTGGTAGCTGGAAAAGGTCAAGTATGTTTGCAAGACCTAGCTGATTACACCACAGACTTACTTTGTTGTTGTCAGTTTTTTTTTTTCTCTTTTAAAGGCTGTAGGTGGGGTGTGATGGACTGTACCACTATCATAGAAGATTTTTTCAGGACACATCGCAGTTCCATAGTAGAATTTATCAATAGTAGAATTCCATAGGACCTTATTTACCAACATATTACCCAGTGTGAGACTCTGCCAGTAAACCTCAGAGCATTGAGTTCTCCACTGATAAAGATGGCTGTCTGAAGTCATGAAATCCACTGCTGGGATGCCTGAGAGACAGTAATTGAATCTTGGCTGGAATTAGGCTTTCTATTAGTGTTGATCTTTGGGAATTATGTGGTAAAAAGGGAAAACTCCTTTACTTTAGTCACTTTGAATGTTCAAATGTACAGAACCTGCAAAACTAAGCAATGAAAAAAATCCATCACCACTCTCATGATAGCATAACTCATAGTCTCTGCTGTTGTGTAACAATACACACTTTCAATTTTCTTATCGCCTGTCTCCAGAGAGAATGTTGTTAGTGCTGATGACCTTGAATTAGACCTTGTTGACTCTGTAAAACAATCTTCCTCTGCTTAGATTTTCACTCAGATTGATTTTGTTCTCAGATTATTCCTGGCAGGACTGAGTTTCTAGGAAATGAAAAGTGAAAGAAAAAGTACAGAAGATCAGCCCTTGAATATACAACATTGTGCAGTGAGATTGTTAAATGTATTAGCTGCTATCCTGTGCTAGAGCCTGTCGTGGTAAGCAGTGGATGACAGGATCTAGCACAGATACTAATGAAACACTGTTAATGAAAGATAAAACACTTGAGTCTTATTTTAGTTTTCCATTTCCCTTTCATTTGTGATGTATTGTACAACAGGCCACAGAACATACAGTGCCTTGCGAAAGTATTCGGCCCCCTTGAACTTTTCAACCTTTTGCCACATTTCAGGCTTCAAACATAAAGATATAAATTTTTTATTTTATGTGAAGAATCACCAACAAGTGGGACACAATTGTGAAGTGGAACGAAATCTATTGGATTTTTGAAACTTTTTTAACTAATAAAAAAATGAAAAGTGGGGCGTGCAAAATTATTCGGCCCCCTTGCGTTAATACTTTGTAGAGCCACCTTTTGCTGCGATTACAGCTGCAAGTCGCTTGGGGTATGTCTCTATCAGTTTTGCACATCGAGAGACTGAAATTCTTGCCCATTCTTCCTTGCAAAACAGCTCGAGCTCAGTGAGGTTGGATGGAGAGCGTTTGTGAACAGCAGTTTTCAGCTCTTTCCACAGATTCTCGATTGGATTCAGGTCTGGACTTTGACTTGGCCATTCAAACACCTGGATACGTTTATTTGTGAACCATTCCTTTGTAGATTTTGCTGTATGTTTGGGATCATTGTCTTGTTGGAAGATAAATCTCCGTCCCAGTTTCAGGTCTTTTGCAGACTCCAACAGGTTTTCATCCAGAATGGTCCTGTATTTGGCTGCATCCATCTTCCCCTCAATTTTAACCATCTTCCCTGTCCCTGCTGAAGAAAAGCAGGCCCAAACCATGATGCTGCCACCACCATGTTTGACAGTGGGGATGGTGTGTTGAGGGTGATGAGCTGTGTTGCTTTTACGCCAAACATATCGTTTTGCATTGTGGCCAAAAAGTTCGATTTTGGTTTCATCTGACCAGAGCACCTTCTTCCACATGTTTGGGGTGTCTCCCAGGTGGCTTGTGGCAAACTTTAGACGAGACTTTTTATGGATATCTTTGAGAAATGGCTTTCTTCTTGCCACTCTTCCATAAAGGCCAGATTTGTGCAGTGTAAGACTGATTGCTGTCCTATGGACAGACTCTCCCACCTCAGCTGTAGTTCTCTGCAGTTCATCCAGAGTGATCATGGGCCTCTTGGCTGCATCTCTGATCAGTCTTCTCCTTGTCTGAGCTGAAAGTTTAGAGGGACGGCCAGGTCTTGGTAGATTTGCAGTGGTCTGATACTCCTTCCATTTCAAGATGATCGCTTGCACAGTGCTCCTTGGGATGTTTGAAGCTTGGGAAATCTTTTTGTATCCAAATCCGGCTTTAAACTTCTCCACAACAGTATTACGGACCTGCCTGGTGTGTTCCTTGGTCTTCATGATGCTCTCTGCGCTTTCAACAGAACCTTGAGACTATCACAGAGCAGGTGCATTTATACAGAGACTTGATTACACACAGGTGGATTCTATTTATCACCATCAGTCATTTAGGACAACATTGGATCATTCAGAGATCCTCGCTGAACTTCTGGAGTGAGTTTGCTGCACTGAAAGTAAAGGGGCCGAATAATTTTGCACGCCCCACTTTTCATTTTTTTATTAGTTAAAAAAGTTTCAAAAATCCAATAGATTTCGTTCCACTTCACAATTGTGTCCCACTTGTTGGTGATTCTTCACATAAAATAAAAAAATTATATCTTTATGTTTGAAGCCTGAAATGTGGCAAAAGGTTGAAAAGTTCAAGGGGGCCGAATACTTTCGCAAGGCACTGTACACAAAAACAGATATGCACACATTCACACCAGGCAATTACAGTCTGCCCAGTCAGAATCTGAGCTGAGGTATCAGAATTCTGAATTCCCAGAATTCTGTCATGGATCATCCACAATAAGGGCAATATTTGAACACGAGGATCCCCAGGAGAGAGCCTAGTAACATAAATCTTGGAGCAAAAGCAGATGATTAACTTCATAGTTTGTGTGGTTGAGCCAAAGTTGAGCATGAGGATATGTGAGTCACCATTCTTAGAAATGGATCCAACTTCAGACAGGCGTCAAAAGTAAGAGTATACAGTGCTGGGGCAATGACACTTCAATGATCAGAAGGATAACAAGAGTTTTAATGCATTGAAATTGATTTTCTGGTGATGCACACTGTCATGGAACTATTAATTTTTTAAGGATCACTTACTGACGTCAGACAGCTGCCAATTCTCCAGACTGGAAGGATGAACAGTTTATCCCCCTAGGTACCATATTTCCATATTTCGAAGCATTGGAATAATACATGTCATACAGCAACATAAAAACAGGAAGACAAGTATCACAGCCCCTATAATCGGTGTTAGTAACTTAAAAGAAAAACATTCCCCCTGGCCCAAACAGTGATTCTAACCAGGAGAGAAAAGCCGGTGTATCTTTTATGCCTCTCTCTTTATTCACCTTGTCTTTTAGTTCTTTCAAATGCTGAATAGCGAGCGTAAGATTTCCGTAATCATAGTCATTAGCTGGAATATATGTACAACAGGAGTCTCCTACTAAAGCATAGACTCCTCCAGATGCTGCATTTTGAAGGTCCAGCACGAACCTGTTCTGAAGTGCCATTAATCTAACTCCCCTTAATTCTTGTTTGATAGCGTCTAAGCCTTCTAACGTGATATTAATAAAAGAGTACATTTCATAAAAAGTCGCATGGGTGAGGCTGTAGAATGAGGCATTAAAGCACATATATAACAAGATGCATTAAATTTCTTTAACTTTACAGTATGATTTATAAATTTATACCACAAATTACTCATATCCCCCTCATTATCAGTTTCATTCAGCCAGTTTGTATACAAAGAGGCTTCGTGTTTAGATTCTTCCTCTTTTGGGATGGTGACAGGCTTCTACATAAAAAGGAAAAAGGCTGTGCACATCAGTCCCAAGCAGGTTATCCCCATCTGTCCTTGTGGAGACATCACTCCTGCGCTTTGCTCAGTTCGTTTGTGACCTTTTTACAGTGGGAAGCATGAATCCAGGGCACCATTTCTGTGGCCTTCACAGCAGTGGCAGTGGTCAGCAGCACCTGGTACAGCCCCCTCCACCTGAGTGAACACCATTTCTTTTTCCTGAAGTCTTTCACCAGAATCCAGTCTCCTTATTCACTCATTAGTTCTTACAGCACAGGTAAATCCCTGTGGGCTGGAGCCCAGCATAATCCTAGGCTTTTTTGGTCAACATTGGTCAACAGATTGGTCAACAACTGGGTAATAACTCTTAGAAAAATCTACACATTGTTCCCCTGCCTCAGCTGTGACGTTTTGTAGAACAATTCTAGCTGTAGTTGTAAAATTTCTCTTTGTTCCGTTCCTGCAAAACATCTTATTATGAACAAACAAACCACAATAATCATTTGCATCTAGGGGAATCACTCCCAAGGGTAACCCCCCTTAAAGCTATATTGTTCTACCCATCAGGTTCTGCCACTAGATAAGAGAACCTTTCCCATGAAATCATTTTTTGACCTTCATGATCCCTTCAGGGCGTACAATTAGCACAGGAGCAGCAGCTTTAGTCCACATGTCTTTCAAACAGGATATTAACGATATGATCATAACGAATAATACCAGACCCACAAATATGTATTGAACCAGAGACCCTCTCCATGTTCCTAGCACAGACTGTAGCCATGCACCAATACCCCAATCATCTGAATTGCAGGATTTACGAAGAAAATTAATTTCGCAGTAATTAATTTATTATATTTACTATATTTATCATACACGTGTAAATTCATTACTGCGAAAATAATTTACTTCGTACACTGTGCAGAGTGCCGTATACTCCTAGTTGCGGCACACACGATACATACAGTAAAAAGCCTCAGGCACTGTGTTAGATGTGTTTTCGACGTTATATATGCGTTTATTAATGTCGTCGATTTTACGGTTGCAATTCGGCGTTGATTATACGGCGAGACGACGTATATATACGTATAGCCGTATTTTCGCCGTGAATATACGTATATTCGACGAATCAATGCCCACTGGGTAAACTCTTGAGCAAACTCTGAACCAGCTCTAAGGAAACTAATCCAATTAGACGTTACTTTGACTCATCTTTTTATGCTCAGTGCTGGATTGCTCAAACTCCAGCTAGGGTTAGGGTTAGCATTCCCACGCTACTTAGACACTTTGTTTACGCTCAGTGCTGGATTTTGGGAACTTCAGGACGAGTGGGAATTTTCTCCTATCTGTCAATTCTGTTTTGTTTTGGAGACTCTTGGCTGCCTATGTTGTACAGTGCAGCGTGAAGGAAACATTTTCCAAAACTGTGTCAGCTCAAAAGTTGTAAGAAAACCTCTCCAGCTGCTTTAACTCTCTTCATTTTTGTCATTTAATGTGACACTCGATGTATAACTGGAGCCTCACATATGCAAATGGTGAGGCTCCAGTTCGACACCACTTTACAGTATCTGACAAAAGCATGGCAGACTGCCATGACCGGCAGATAACTTCTGCTTATTTTTACCATATTAAACATTGGAAATCCAACCACTTGCATTTGTGACACATGATTTTGACTCCACCTAAGACACTCTTAAATCTTCAAACACTTTTCTCTTCTCCCGCAACACTCTTGTCTGTCGGCACTATGTGACAGCGTTGCATGTCAACCCATCTCACCACGGAAAGGAACCTAACAGCTTTGGTAAGAGAGGAGAAAAGAACGTGGCCCGTATGGGGATTGAACCCATGACCTTGGCATTATTAGCACCAAGCTCTAACCAACTGAGCTAACCGGCCTCGCAACGGTGGTCCTCTCCGTGCTGCAAAAAATCGAACTCAGGGAATTTCTTTTGCCCTCCTTTGAATAGAAAGCCGTGTAATTCAGTGTACGGGCTTTCTCGTGCAGTTTCATGGTTCTTGTAACCCAAATCCTACACTGGCCTGAAGTGTCCCCCCATTTCACAGCATTTTTCAGCTGATTTAAAATGTACCTAAAGGAGAAGCATTATTGAAGACCATCAATTACCAAGAGCTTTTGTCAAAGGTTTTGGTGGTCATTTTTAATGACCACAGAGCGCTGTGACCTCGGTTTTACATCTCATCCGAAAGACAGCGCCCTTTTACAACACAGCGTCTCCGTCACTATGCTGGGACATTGGGACCCGCACAGACCTCAGGGTGAGCGCCCCCCCGCCGGCACCATTAACACCGCTTCCAGCTGGAAGCTTTGTTTTTCCCTGTAGCTTACCCTCATCCGGGTACTGACAAGGCTCACACCTGCTTAGCTTCAGTGGGTTTTCAGTTGCGAGTTGCAAGGGGATGCAAGTGATGGAGCCGCTCGCTGCAAAAGCCACTGCATTGGCTGGGAATCAAACCCAAGCCTCCCGCGTGGCAGGCAAGAATTCTACCACTGAACCACCAACGCTCAGTGTCTGGGCCTTCAAAAAAGACGCTTTTTTGGTGCTCTGTGCAAAAAGCGTCGACATATGCTTCCAGCTGCAAAATGCCATTCGCGGATGCTGAAAAATTTATTTCCAATGCAGCGGGTACAAGCGA
>NC_142632.1:2825000-2827500 GCF_059453375.1 Lepisosteus platostomus
CCGACACCAGAAATGAGGAACGAATCACAGAACTTAACACAACCAAGAACAGAGATGCCAGCAAAATTTGGACAGAAGACGAGCTAACTAAACTAAAATCACTAGAGACAAAATACAAAGGGGCCAAGAACATCAACCAGCTAATCGCACAGGAGCTGGGCACTAAGAACAACAAACAAGTGGGCGAAAAAAGACGACCTGCAAGAAGCAGAAAACCCACTGTAAATCAAGCAGCAAGCGACAAACCAGACCAGCCTGCTGCCAGACTAAGAACAGCGAGACCCCTAACTTATGCCAAAAGAACAGGCATAAGATCTAGACTAAAAAGACTCTCCAAAGACTTAATTAACAATGAGGAAACTGAACCGGCAATAAAAGAGGCTATCTGCGCAGATAGCAAAGACCCAACAACTATCAAACAATTAATCGAAATCGCCTCCGATAAACTACTGCAGGCACTAAAACCCAAGAAGCCGGCAGTAAACACAAAGAACAAAAAAACCTCCGAACACCACAAGGGCAAAGAATGGTCTTGGACAAGAAAGAGGGCCAACAAAAGGAGGATTTATAAGTATCACCAAACCCTTTACAACAAAAACAAATCGAATCTGGCATCCCTGATCCTTGACGGGGCCGAAAACGCAACATGTAAAATCAATATTGAGGAAATCTACTCCTCATACAAAAAGAAATGGGAGGAACACACAGCATTCCCTGGACTGAACGGCTTCACATCCAAGGGCAGAGCCGACAACGAAGTATATGAATCCCTGATCAGTGAAGAGGAAATACAAGAGAATATAAAAGCAATAAAAAGGACATCCGCACCAGGCCCGGATAACATTGATTGGCATGCAATACAAGAACTGGAAAGTGATGGGGTGACACTATTCCAACTATTCAATCTATGGATGATTACGGGCCATATTCCCAACAAATTAAAGCAATGCAAAACAATCCTAATACCAAAAACATCCGACGAGAAGAGCTTAGAAGATATCGGGAACTGGAGACCAATTACCATCGGGTCAATGCTATTAAGACTCTTCTCAAGAATCATTACAAAACGCCTCGAGAAAGCATGCCCGATCAACCAAAGACAAAGAGGCTTCATTGAAGCCTCCGGTTGCTCTGAAAACCTAGCAACCCTACAATACCTACTAGAAAACGCAAAAAAATCCCATAAACAGATTGCGGTAGTCTTCATCGACATCGCAAAAGCATTCGACTCAGTATCCCACGACCACATCTTCCAGGTTCTGAAACAAAAAGAACTGGACAACCATATAATAAACCTAATTGAAGATTCATATCAAGATTGTAGAACCATAATCAAAACCGAAAACCAGTCCTCGAATGAAATTTTCATAAAAGTTGGAGTTAAACAAGGGGATCCCATGTCACCCATTCTCTTCAACTTGGCAATGGACCCCTTGATCAACGCCCTGGAGGAACTCGGCTGCGGTTTCAAAACCGCAGCAGGCAACATATCAACTCTGGCTTTTGCTGACGACCTGGTCCTGCTGAGCGACAACTGGGAAGGGATGAAAAACAACATTAACATCCTAGAAGATTTCTGTAAGCAAACAGGCTTAATGGTCCAAGCAAAAAAATGCCACGGGTTCCTCATCTCACCCACCAAAGACTCCTACGTTATAAACAACTGCGAGGACTGGTCCATCAACAACAACAATCTACACATGATTTCCCCCACCGAGTCCGAAAAGTATCTAGGACTCAAAATCAGTCCATGGACTGTAACAAAAAAACCAGAAGCAATAAATCTACTACAAAACTGGATTCAAAAAATTGACAAAGCGCCTCTAAAACCTTCACAGAAGGTTAACATACTCAATATCCATGCAATTACCAGGCTAATCTACCAATTGGACCATACGGACACAAAACAATCAGTTCTAATGGCACTTGACAGCGCCATAAGAAAGGCAGTCAAAACTTGGCTACGACTACCTGAGTCCACCTGCAATGGACTAATCTACTCCAGCGCAAGAGACGGGGGTCTGGGCATAATAAAACTAGCCAGCCTGATACCATCAATTCAAATAAGAAGACTGCAACGCATGGCAATGTCATCAGATGCCACCATAAGTGCACTCATGCAAACCAACGAAATCCAAGACAAATTCCAAAAACTATGGGCACAAGCGGGAGGAGACCCGAACCAGACCCCACAACTATCCAACCCTGCGTCCCTAATAAACCAAACAGACGATATAACAGTCCCAGACAATTGGGGCCACATCCAGAAACAAAAACCAGAATACAAAACCCCTCGCAACTGGCGGAAAGATGAATACGAAAGCTGGACAAAATTACCAGTCCAAGGAGTGGGGATCAGCAATTTCAAGGATGACCCCGACAGCAACTCCTGGCTTTCGCACCACACGGGATTCAAAGAAAGACATTTTATCGCAGCCCTCCAACTAAGAGCCAACGTATACCCCACCAGGGAAAGCCTAAATAGAGGCCAGAGAGGGCT
>NC_142632.1:2832500-2850000 GCF_059453375.1 Lepisosteus platostomus
AATAAATGACTAATTTCACAAAAAATCATGTAATATAAAACGGACGTTTTTAACTTTATTGTAGTGTTTTAGAAACTAATATGTCTTCAAAAACGGTTGTTTTTCACTCCTAGGAATGAAAACTGTTGTTATATGATGTCATATGATGTTTTTTTTTCAAATTTTAAATGATCATTTTTTCATGGAGCTTTGAAGGGGATGGATTCACCCTCCTTTAGCCAGGACAGAGCTCCAGGAGCCTGGGTAGGATTCTAGCTTTCTCCCCTTGCAGGCACCTGGCACAGAAGACAATTTTTTTTTTCCTTAAAATCTTTTTTTTTTGTTCCTTGTTGTTCCAAACTTAATTTTAATCACTTTTAATTAGAGGTTTTATTAAAAATAGTGCAATAGATGACTAATTTCACAAAAAATCATGTAATATAAAACAGACGTTTTTACCTTTATTGTAGTGTTTTAGAAACTAATATGCCTTCAAAAACGAAAGCTGTTGTTATATGATGTTTATTTTCAAATTTTGAAAAATCAAAGGATTCTAGCTTTCTCCCCTTGCAGGCATCGGACACAGAGTCCTCATGGTTTTCCTAAAAATCTTTTTTTATATTCCCTGGTGTTCCAAACTTAGTTTTAATCAATTCTAATTTGTTATTATGTTAAAAACAGGGTAATAAAATCTTAATTGGACGATAAAGGGCATAAGAAGACATTACCAACCACGACCACAAGATGGAGATATTGTCCAGCCATTACCAACAACGACCACAAAGTGGAGATATTGTCCAAAGAGGCAAGAAGGGCAAAGCCGCGATGAGGTAAAATCACTTTTTGAAAGAGATTGTTGTCAGAATGCACATCCGTATTCCAAACAGAATCTCTAGTAATCAATGATCATTTGTGAAACAGGCAAATGAGTGTCTGCTACAATATGATTTCTGCATTTGTTGGTTTTTAAGGAGTAAGAGTGCAGGGGGTTTAAACCTGCGATCCAGTGTGTTGAAGAATTTCAAAACACTACCTATAGCACATATGGAAATAAATCTATATAAATATATATCACTGTGTTGAACCTAGAGACACAGAATAGCTTTTCCTTTGCAGCTTGATCTATTCATTCCTCCTGTAGGCTCAGAGCTTACATAAGCAATAAATGATTGCTTATGCTTTATAAACAAATCTCATTAAAATAAAAGCTAAAGTTTTGTATTTATCTTGTACCATAGAACATGACTTTCTTTGTATTTCAAGCCCACAAAGTGTCCAAATGACGCACTACATGATATAAGGAAGATTATCACATGCATATCGGTATTATCTTTCTTATGAAAATGCATTCCTTTCATAACCTTTTACTTTTTAAAATGAACTCAAATTGTGTATAATGTAAAGCCGTCTGGAAATAAATCCTCAGACTGCTTACTGGCCTGGGCATGTACCAAAAAAAAATCAGTGAGCACATATATATATCTATCACTGTGTTGAACTTAGAGACACAGAATAACTGCTAACACATCCTAAATACAGTGTTAAAGCACCCTTGAACTCATCCCGAAAGTATCATTTCTTGAAAGGGATTGCTGTCCGAATGCACATCTGAATCCCAAACAGAATCTCTAGTAAAATACGATCATTTGTAAAACAGGCAAATGGGACTGAATTAAATTATCTAATTAAAATAAAAGCTAAAGTTTTGTATTTATCTTGTACCATAGAACATGACTTTCTTTGTATTTCAAGCCCACAAAGTGTCCAAACAAATCTCATTAAAATAAAAGCTAAAGTTTTGTATTTATCTTGTACCATAGAACATGACTTTCTTTGTATTTCAAGCCCACTAAAGTGTCCAAATGACGCACTACATGATATAAGGAAGATCCAGAAAGTATCATTTCTTGAAAGGGATTGCTGTCCGAATGCACATCTGAATCCCAAACAGAATCTCTAGTAAAATACGATCAGTTGTGAAACAGGCAAATGGGACTGAATTAAATTATCTAATTTAAATAAAAGCTAAAGTTTTGTATTTATCTTGACCATAGAACATGACTTTCTTTGTATTTCAAGCCCAGAAAGTGTCCAAATGACGCACCTCATGGTATAAGAAAGATTATCACATGCGTATCGGTATTATCTGTCTTATGAAAATGCATTCCTTTCATTACCTTTTACTTTTTAAAATGAACTCAAATTGTGGATATTGTTAGTAGAATAGATTCTAATAATATAATGATCCAGTGTGTTACACTGGCCTGCTAAGCCTGGCCTGGGGGATGGTGCACATAGCCCTTTCAGTGCTGGAGGTGTTAATGACGGAAGTGTTGGAGCTGTGTGGGATAAGTGAGTGAATATCTGTAGGGGGTTTTAGCTTTTCCTTTGCAGCTCGATCTCTACATTCCTCTTGTAGGCCCAGAGCTTACATAAGCAATAAATGATTGCTTATGCTTTATAAAGAAATCTCATTAAAATGAAAGCTAAAGATTTGTATTTATCTTGTACCATAGAAAATGACTTTCTTTGTATTTCAAGCCCACAAAGTCTCCAAACAAATCTCATTAAAATAAAAGCTAAAGTTTTGTATTTATCTTGTACTATAGAACATGACTTTCTTTGTATTTCAAGCCCACTAAAGTGTCCAAATGACGCACTACATGATATAAGGAAGATTATCACATGCATATCGGTATTATCTTTCTTATGAAAATGCATTCCTTTCATAACCTTTTACTTTTTAAAATGAACTCAAATTGTGTATAATGTAAAGCCGTCTGGAAATAAATCCTCAGACTGCTTACTGGCCTGGGCATGTACCAGAAAAAAAATCAGTGAGCACATATATATATCTATCACTGTGTTGAACCTAGAGACACAGAATGACTGCTAACACATCCTAAATACAGTGTTAAAGCACCCTTGAACTCATCCCGAAAGTATCATTTCTTGAAAGGGATTGCTGTCCGAATGCACATCTGAATCCCAAACAGAATCTCTAGTAAAATACGATCATTTGTGAAACAGGCAAATGGGACTGAATTAAATTATCTAATTAAAATAAAAGCTAAAGTTTTGTATTTATCTTGTACCATAGAACATGACTTTCTTTGTATTTCAAGCCCACAAAGGGTCCAAAAGACGCACTACATGATATAAGGAAGATTATCACATGCATGGAGATGTATCATTTCTTGAAAGGGATTGCTGTCCGAATGCACATCTGAATCCCAAACAGAATCTCTAGTAAAATCCGATCATTTGTGAAACAGGCAAATGGGACTGAATTAAATTATCTAATTAAAATAAAAGCTAAAGTTATGTATTTATCTTGACCATAGAACATGACTTTCTTTGTATTTCAAGCCCACAAAGTGTCCAAAAGACGCACTATATGATATAAGGAAGATTATCACATGCATGGAGATGTATCATTTCTTGAAAGGGATTGCTGTCCGAATGCACATCTGAATCCCAAACAGAATCTCTAGTAAAATCCGATCATTTGTGAAACAGGCAAATGGGACTGAATTAAATTATCTAATTAAAATAAAAGCTAAAGTTTTGTATTTATCTTGTACCATAGAACATGACTTTCTTTGTATTTTAAGTTACCCCGAGCAAAGACTCAACCCCTCCCAGAAAACAGCATTAAAAGAATTAGCATTTACAAATATGTCTGTCTTTGGGTTTCCTATGTGTCCTGTTTCCTAGACAGGAAACTCTCTTGCCCCAAGGGAAGACCGATACTTTGGATGGTAATGATTGAACCTGGCTTACAAAATACATCTTTGGAAATGCTAAATCTTTCAGATGGCTTGGCTAACTACTGGCCCCACCTAAGACAGGTGCTTTGGATGTTAATGCTTGAAACTATGCTTAGCCATGTTTTTAAAATTAAATTATAACGATTTCAGTGTTTGATAATGGTAACAAAGGCTTCCTCCACCCACTGCTTTGCCAAAGGGAAGTGCTGTTTCCTGGGAGGGGTGGAGTCTTTGCTCGGGGTATATTTCTGCTGAGTGCAATATACCTTTCACTTTCACCTGCAATCGAGACAGGAGGTACAGTAACTCTGAGACTTGACTAAAGTCCTGGATATTGAATCACCACTACGATCAAGAGGTAAGACTTTACATTTTTACTTTTAAATGCATTTGCTGATAACCTTTTAAAACTAATATGCAGTCAGGCAGATGCATCTTTATTCTTAAGCGTCTCTCAGTGCATTGATATTGTTTCTACTAATCTAATATCAAGAATCTCATCATGTGCATGCTGAGGTGTGGAATATATCTTTGTGTTAAATGGTATTGTTTTGTATATTGTATAATTGAAATACAGCCTCTTTCTGGTTGCAAGTATTGGCTTAGAAGACTTCTCCTTGCATTGTATAATCAGGGCCAGTTCAATGGGACATTTAATTAATTGAGAGCTCTTTCTAGTAGATATGAATGCAGAATGGATACAGATTAATTGCAATAGTGTAACTGCAAATGAATATAGATGAGAATGTATGTTTGTTCATATACAATGGCAGGAGCAGTTTCTCATTGCAGTGGATTTTCAGGGCCAATTCATCTCTCCATCTTATACTGAATATGAAAGGTAGTTGTTCCTATATGGACTCAGTCTTTGGAATTTGTATATATATATATTTCAGTGACCCTCAGCCATTCTTTCTGTATTGTAAGTCAATTTCTCTTTTACAATTCCTTCCCCACTTCTAGGACCTGCAGTTGCTGAACTCCACAATGGCTCCTATTGGAAAGTCTGTGACTGAGACCAAGTAAGTGTTCACTTTTTTATGAAACCATTATTTATTTTGGAGCAATGAGCAATTCTTATATAAATGCAATAAAATCATTATGCTCAAACTATGAGAGAGAAAATTAAGGATAATTTAAGAAATCAGTCTTAGCTTGTTTCTATACACAGATGGTATTATTTATTTTCAAAGGAAACCCGCGAGGATTCCCCTGGTGTGCAAGATGTGCCTGAATACTTTTGATCAGCTTCCTGCTCACTTGAAGAGGGCGTGTATGAAGCACGCCACGGCAGAAGAGATCAGGATGGCCTCTCAACAGGCGAGGGAGGACATGATAAATCTCCTGAAGAACGGGGTCATCGTGGATTACAACAGAATAGAGATCGTGTCTGGTGAGGCAAACAGGGCAGTGGTTGTAAGACTGCTGGAGTCCTTGGGCCTTTTTGTACGTGGGAAGCCTGAAGACACATTGGCAAGGTGAGATATTTTTAATTTGTAAGGCTTCTGTAGTTTTTTTTTTAAATCATTGTTACAACATATTATGTAAAAGCATGTTGAAAAGAATCTACCTGCATTCCAGCGGCCCTGAGCAAGAGGCCGCTGTCCAGGAGGAAGAGATGCCAGAGGCTGCTCCAGAAACTGAAGCAGAAGCAGAGGAGGAAGGGGAAGATGGGGAACAGTAAGACTCTCTGCTCAATAGGGTTTCTTGTGCTTTATTTTTTATTTGCACGTTGTATGTATAAAATTAGATTTTGTTTCACAGAGGCAAGAAAAAATGTAGCCTTATTTGGGATGTCAGTGAATTGGTAGATATACATATTCACACAGGGCCACATCTAAAGCCATTTTCTCCCAGAAGCCAACTAAGAAAACGGAAACACTTATAATACATGTTATCGTCCATGTGTCTTATATCTACAGGGTGTCAGTTAAAGGTAATCTAAAAGCTCTCCGAAAAAGAGTTGCCCTGGCTGGACTTTACAGAAAACACTCTCTTGATTCTCCTCTCCTGGCTGGATTTAAACAATACCTTATCCAGGGCCTGGGAATGGTAAACTGCTCCAAGGAGGTAGGTATTTGCTACATGGTTTTACTCGGCTTAAACTTCACATACCACGGATGTTGGTCATAAAAATAATGACTTCCTCTATATGTGTTTTTCAGGTTGAAAATGTCTCCAGGTTCCTGTTTTTTACGGATCCACCGGAAGTTTCCTTAAGTTTTCTGAAGGACATTTCCAAAATGCAGACATTTGTTTCCCAGTTGAAGATGACTGGGCTGTCTCACCAGACCATTGCAGGTTATATCATTAATATCAACAGATTCCTGCTCTTCATCCGAAAAAACACTAACCTGCAAGTGGAGGATCGCAGTCTAGCTAAGGGTTTAATAGACTTCCAGAGCAATCTAAAGGACATAAAAAAGAGAAACAACAAGAGTGTCAGACAGGAAATAACCAGAAAGAGGTACTTTACTTATTAAATGTTGGTTCAACTTGTACTTGCTTTTCTATTCAAACACATAAATGTTGCCTTTTGGAGCCTGATAGTATTGCTCTCTCTCCCCCAGACTAACACAGCTGCAGAGTCCTCCACCTAAACTAAGCGATTGCTTGAAGGTGTTGAGTGTTGCAAAGAAAGATGTGCAGCGGATACTGAGCAAGACGCACACCTCTGCAGACATCACCACAAGTGAGCGGATTGTTGTGATGCTTTACCTGCAGGCCATTCTCCAGCTGAAGCACCTTCAGCGCCCAGGGGTGGTAAAGAATATGACAGTAAGCATCCCTTCATACAACCGAGAATTTTGATTATAGATGTTCTTTTCGAGAAATTGTATTTAATTAATATTTGTATTAAAAAAATCTTCTGAATTCAGGTCCTGGATTGGATACAGCGAAAAATTGTTGTGAATAAAAGTGGCCAAAACAGGGTAATAATCTCTGTCAAAGAGCGCATGGCTGCAACTCAGCGACTAGCTTCCTTTGCACTAAATGAAGAAGAGGAAAAGGTGAGTTGGAGGTTTTATTGAGATTTCATTGCTAAAAACTGTCTTTAGCATTCAATGGTATGTGAAGAATACTGCATTTAAACTGCATTTTTATTTTTTTTATTTTCTCAGATGTTTCACTGCTACTTCATTAACTTACGCTGTGATGCAAACTGCAGGATGGAAATAGAACATTTTTTTGTGTATGCGGGAGGAGAACCAGTTCACAATCCTACCTATGATCTGCGAAGACTGCATGAGAAGTAAATTGAATTATATAATTATTTTGATGTATTTTCCTTTCACTTTACTGGGGCTTGAAAACAACTATTTTATATGTTTGTTTTGCAGGTACCACCTACCACTGATTACTTGCTATGTTGCAAGAAGGGCATTTGAAATGGAAATAAAGAAGCTACCTATTGATCAGAAAACTATCCTGAATGATTATTTAGGTGTTTCAAATGGAACTGTTGAAAACCTAGCCAGAAGGCTGACAGATGAGGACATGTGCTCAGCCAGCGAACTAATTCATGGCATTGTAGAAGCAGGATCTCTGTAAGTGTCACAGTGATATCAAAATTCAGTATTTGAAAGTCAATATTTAAGATAAACATAAATTTCTCATATTTTTGTTAAACTTCAGTTCAGGATCAGGAGAGCAATCTTCAGGCTATGGACAAGAACGTACAGCTGCTATACGGTAAGTTTTAATTTAATATCCCTCTTTCAGTTACCTTTTAGCCACTCTATCTTAGATCTGAGATATTTAAGTTTTCTTTTTACAAATAGGTCCACTGTGGCAGCTGCTGCATATAGATGCCCAAAGATGGATGGTGCTGCAGCCTTCCAGAAGCTGATACAGATGTTTCCCGTGACATTAGATGGGCAGCCTCCCAGAAAGAAAGAGCGCCTGAGAGTGACCGGCATTCACGATCCCCACTGTTACAATAGATGGAGAGCTGAGCAGAGGAAAAGGAGGCAACAGAACATATTCGGTAAGAACAGGATTTCTTCCCTTTTTAAAGAGTAATATTTCAAGAGTCTATTACTGGATATATTCTTTGGGTGGATTTCTGATTTCTCACTACAGATCAATACAATAGACGTTTACCAACAGAAAGCCAAGTGACCCATTATATAGAAAAAATGGGATGGTCAACCAATACACCAGCTGTGTCCGAGGTACTTCAGAACTGGAGGCCGCATGTAGAAGTCCAACCAAATGGCAAGGACATTGAAAATCTGGTAAAACTCCAAACCTGGAGAGGCCTGCACATCGTTGACGATCCTGTGAAAGGGAAGAAGGTTGTAACTTCCAGGCGTTTCCAGAAGGGAGAGGTGGTATGTGATTACCATGGCAAGGTTATCACAAAGACAGCTGGAGAAGCCCTAATGGCACAGATGGCAGAAGGAGACATGGGATATCTATTCTTTTTTGATGGACCTAAACAAAAAATGTGCATTGATTCGCGTGAAGAACACTGCACCTGTCACCCGGATATGGACACAATTGGAAGGCGCATTAATCATTCAAACAAAAAAGCCAACCTCAGACCAATTAAAGAATCTTTTGGAATTGACGAAAAGACTGACATAACAATTCTGTTCTTGGCAAAAAGAGAGATTGCAGTGGGAGAAGAGCTCCTATATGATTATGGTGTCTCCAGGAAGTCGTTTAATGGAGAAGGACAATCTCTGGAGTGGTTGGACGAATGATCATAAAATAAAGCTTTTATCTCCTCTGCCTCTCCACGGCAGAGGAGATCAGGATGACCTCACAACAGGCGAGGAAGGACATGATAAATCACCTGAAGAACGGTCATCGTGGATAACAACAGAATAGAGATCGTGTCTGGTGAGGTAAACAGGGCAGTGGTTGTAAGACTGCTGGAGTCCTTGGGCCTTTTTGTACGTGGGAAGCCTGAAGACACATTGGCACGGTGAGATATTTTTAATTTGTAAGGCTTCTGTAGTTTCTTTTTGAAATCATTGTTACAACATATTATGTTGTAACAACCATTTTTGAAATTTGTTGACACTATCTGAACAGCACAGCATTCCCAGAATGGACAATGGAGTTTTCAGCAGCATTAGATGGGCAGGCTCTTGGGAAGAGAGAAGGAATGAGACCGACTGGACTTCATTAATGACACCGTTCTTATTGAAAGAGAACAGAAAGATAAGTCTTGATAATAATTCTTACTCTGATTCTATTATTATTTTCTTTCATTATCTACAAAATAGATTTTTGATAATCATATCGATAAGCTTCATTTGAAACTGCCCAACATTACCAAACAGAAGAATGTTTCGGCAGGACACCATTTGTGCATCAAAAGCACTGGAGAGGTGTATATGACAGCCTATTTTCTGCCACTGAAATACTAATTGCTTCATTTCAGTTCATCCTTAGGCGAGCAGAAGAGAAAGAAGTTTGATGGAATTAGATGGAATTCCTCTTGGGAAGAAAGATAACAGAGACTGACTGGACTTCAAGAACAGCACCTTTCTGATTCACAGCGAACAGAACACAAAAGATGAGTCTAGGGAACAATGGCTTTATTTTCTTAAATACAATTTCTGAAAAGTTTAAGGACAACAGCAATGAACATTGTTAATGAGTTAGAGGTTAGATAGACCTGTATTTCCAGTGCTTTGTCATTTCAGTAATGTTTTAAAATTGAATTTCTATACAGTGGACACCCTTGACATACACAAAATGAAACCATTTCATTTTCATTTTGGAGCTAAACTGCAGGAAACATTTTTTCAGTAAACTGTTAAAAGCATATTGTGGTCTAAAAGCCAAGATATTATTTGTGACCACATTAATTAATTACTTTTTAAACTGTAAAGCAATAATCTGCTAACATGGCTAGTTTCTATCACTGAACTGGAATTTTCTATTCCCGACAGAGATCAGTTTCTTAAACAAAATAAAATTGTCTCCATCCTGGAAATTCAGTCAGGAATTTGAATAGGGCTTATGGCATTTGATCAGTTTCACAGCCTAATTCTACTGGATTCGATTTTTAAATGATTCACAATTGTGAATATTAGAAATATTAATGCACAGAGTTGCTTAGGCTTTTATTTTTTAATTTTGTTTTCAACACAATCATAATGATTATGCATATGCTATTTTTTGTAGCTGTCACCTGCCATTCACTACCAGAAAAGATGCAAGGATGTACATGAAGAGGTGTGATGACCACGACGACAGTGCTGTGGCTCAGGACGAAATCACAAATTTTCACCTGCCTAACACCTTTGGAAGAAGAAATCAATAATACAGAAAAACCTCCAAACTATTTTTCTAATTGTATAATGTTAGCATACCCAGAGGGGTTGGGCAGCCAGTTGATCTTGGACCCCTAGAGGTTTTTTTTTCCTCCTAACTAAGGAGTTTTTGGTTCCTCTCCTCAGTTATCTTCTGGCTTTTACTCTTTCACATCATGTATCATCACCCAGCTATGTTAAGTGCCTCAGGTCAACCTTGTTATGAAAGATGTTATATAAAAATCAATTTAATTTAATTATACTAGTTGTGAATGCTGTCATATTTCATTGCCACAATTTATCAAAAAATAATAAACATTATTGTGCAATTAGCTTTTTCAAACTTTTTGATGATCTATATAATTTCAATACAACTTCTAATTGTGACCATCATGAACAATGACTGCTTCTTGTTTTGGGATTAAAACATTTTTTTAATTTTTGATCTCATAACTAAAAAATGTATGAAACAAACTATAAGATTGCAATACATTAAAATTGCCCCCTCATTCTTCTGTGATTCTTACCGATTGCGCAGACCACAGCAGGTCAAAGGAATTCACAGATAACTCTACTCTGAGAATTTGGTAAGTTTAGTGAAGAGCGTTTAGTGAAGCGACCGGGGGTGAATATGATCATTTACCCCAAGTCCAGTAGTAGAAGCACTAAGTCAATGTCACCCCTGCTACAATGTGATTGCTACATATCTTCATTTGTTGTTTTTTAAGAAGTAAGTGCAGGGGGTCTAAATCTGCGATCCAGAGTGTTGAAGTATTTCACAACACTAACTGTAGCCCGTGTGGAAATAAATCCTCATTCTGATTATTGCCCTGGGCATGTACCAACAAATCACTGCGCATATATATATATATCACTGTGTTGAAGCTAGAGACACAGAATCCAGCACCTTTGACCTCATCCAGAATGTATCATTTCTTGAAAGGGATTGCTGTCCGAATGCACATCTGAATCCCAAACAGAATCTCTAGTAAAATACGATCATTTGTGAAACAGGCAAATGACTGTCTCAGGGGCCCATTCCTCATTCTCAAGACACATGTATGCGGTATGTACACCATGCATTGAGCAGTAGGGACTGAATACAGAACAGGTAAGGTTAGAAGTCATTCTGAGGTGCCACATGTGAGAGATACAGCTAGGCATCCTAAATGTAGGGTATGAGACCCTTCAGGAGCACTGCATCCTTTGAGACAGACCCGTGCATGTTAAACAAATGATCATTTCTTTCAACATTAGGGACTTCAACATTAGGGACTAAATATACTAATTTATGACTTAGTATGATGCTAAAATGTTATGTTCACATATATTAATGTAATAAATGATTGCTTATGCTTTATAAACAAATAATATTAAAATTATGAGAAGCGTTTAAAACCGGGGTTAATGGACATTAAATGAAAGCTCTGGGTATCTGCTTTCACATGCATTTGGTTTTAAGCTTCTAGTATGCACCGTTTTGGAGATGTTAATGAAAATATGTCCTCCGTTTTGATCATTATTCCTAAATATTAAGCACACTTTCATTTGATGGCAGACATGATGCTGCGTTTAAAACCAGGGTTAAATGACATTAAATGAAAGCTCTGGGACTCTGCTTTCACATGCACTGGGTTTTAAACTTGTGGTTTGCACCGTTTTGGAGAATTTAATGATAATATGTAATCCATTTAGATAATTATTCCTAAATATTAAACACACTTTCATTTGATGGCAGACATGATACTGCGTTTAAAACAGGGGTTAATGGACATTAAATGAAAGCTCTGGGTCTCTGCTTTCATATGCATTGGGTTTTAAGCTTGTAGTTTGTACCATTTTGGAGAAATTAACGAAAATATGTCAATCGTTTGATCAATTTTCCAAAATGTTAAACACACTTTCATTTGATGGCAGACATGATGCTGCGTTTAAAACCAGGGTTAAACGACATTAAATGAAAGCTCTGGGACTCTGCTTTCACATGCATTGGGTTTTAAACTTGTGGTTTGCACCGTTTTGGAGAATTTAATGATAATATGTCATCCTTTTAGATCATTATTCCTAAATATTAAACACACTTTCATTTGATGGCAGACATAAAACTGCGTTTAAAACCGGGGTTAATGGACATTAAATGAAAGCTCTGGGTCTCTACTTTCATATGCATTGGGTTTTAAACTTGTAGTTTGCACCGTTTTGGAGAAAGTAACGAAAATATGTCATCCGTTTGGTCAATATTCCAAAAAATTGGACTCTTATTCTTATGATGGCAAACATGATGCTGCGTTTAAAACCAGGGTTAATGGACATTAAATGAAAGCTCTGGGTCTCTGCTTTCACGTGCATTTAGTTTTAAGCTTGTAGTTTGCACCGTTTTGGAGAACTTAACGAAAATATTTCATCCGTTTGGTCAATATTCTAATATATTGGACTCATATTCTTAATGATGGCAGGCATGATGCTGCGTTTAAAACCGGGCTTAATGGACATTAAATGAAAGCTCTGGGTCTCTGCTTTCATATGCATTGGGTTTTAAGCATGTAGTTTGCAGCGTTTTGGAGATATTAACGAAAATATATCATCCGTTTGGTCAATATTCCATAATAATGGACTCATATTCTTATGATGGCAAACATGATGCTGCGTTTAAAACAGGGGTTAATGGACATTAAATGAAAGCTCTGGATCTCTGCTTTCATATGCATTGGGTTTTAAGCTTGTAGTTTGCACCGTTTTGGAGAAATTAACGAAAATATGTCATCCGTTTGGTCAATTTTCCAAAATGTTAAACACACTTTAATTTGATGGCAGACATGATGCTGCGTTTAAAACCGGGGTTAATGGACATTAAATGAAAGCTCTGGATCTCTGCTTTCATATGCATTGGGTTTTAAGCATGTAGTTTGAAGCGTTTTGGAGATATTAACGAAAATATATCATCCGTTTGGTCAATATTCCATAATAATGGACTCATATTCTTATGATGGCAAACATGATGCTGCGTTTAAAACCGGGGTTAATGGACATTAAATGAAAGCTCTGGATCTCTGCTTTCATATGCATTGAGTTTTAAGCTTGTAGTTTGCACCGTTTTGGAGATATGAACAATAATATGTCACCCGTTTGGTCAATATTCAAAAATATTGGACTCATATTCTTATGATGGCAGACATGATGCTGCATTTAAAACCGGGGTTAATAGACATTAAATGAAAGCTCTGGGTCTCTGCTTTCATATGCATTGAGTTTTAAGCTTGTAGTTTGCACCGTTTTGGAGATATGAACAATAATATGTCAACCGTTATGTTAATTTTCTATAATGTTAAGCACACTTTCATTTGATGGCAGACATGATACTGCGTTTAAAACCGGGGTAAATGGAAATTAAATGAAAGCTCATGATCCCTGCTTTCATATGCATTGGGTTTTAAGCTTGTAGTTTGCACCGTTTTGGAGAAATTAATGAAAATATGTCATCCGTTTGGTCAATATTCAAAAATATTGGACTCATATTCTTATGATGGCAGACATGATGCTGCGTTTAAAACCGGGGTTAAATGACATTAAATGAAAGCTCTGGGTCTCTGATTTCATATGCATTGAGTTTTAAGCTTGTAGGTTGCACCGTTTTGGAGATATTAACGAAAATATATCATCCGTTTGGTCAATATTCCATAATAATGGACTCATATTCTTATGATGGCAAACATGATGCTGCGTTTAAAACCGGGGTTAATGGACATTAAATGAAAGCTCTGGGTCTCTGCTTTCATATGCATTGAGTTTTAAGCTTGTAGTTTGCACCGTTTTGGAGATATGAACAATAATATGTCACCCGTTTGGTCAATATTCAAAAATATTGGACTCATATTCTTATGATGGCAGACATGATGCTGCGTTTAAAACCGGGGTTAAATGACATTAAATGAAAGCTCTGGGTCTCTGCTTTCATATGCATTGAGTTTTAAGCTTGTAGTTTGCACCGTTTTGGAGATATTAACGAAAATATGTCAACCGTTATGTTAATTTTCTATAATGTTAAGCACACTTTCATTTGATGGCAGACATGATACTGCGTTTAAAACCGGGGTAAATGGAAATTAAATGAAAGCTCATGATCCCTGCTTTCATATGCATTGGGTTTTAAGCTTGTAGTTTGCACCGTTTTGGAGATATGAACAATAATATGTCACCCGTTTGGTCAATATTCAAAAATATTGGACTCATATTCTTATGATGGCAGACATGATGCTGCGTTTAAAACCGGGGTTAAATGACATTAAATGAAAGCTCTGGGTCTCTGATTTCATATGCATTGAGTTTTAAGCTTGTAGGTTGCACCGTTTTGGAGATATTAACGAAAATATATCATCCGTTTGGTCAATATTCCATAATAATGGACTCATATTCTTATGATGGCAAACATGATGCTGCGTTTAAAACCGGGGTTAATGGACATTAAATGAAAGCTCTGGGTCTCTGCTTTCATATGCATTGAGTTTTAAGCTTGTAGTTTGCACCGTTTTGGAGATATTAACGAAAATATGTCAACTGTTATGTTAATTTTCTATAATGTTAAGCACACTTTCATTTGATGGCAGACATGATACTGCGTTTAAAACCGGGGTAAATGGAAATTAAATGAAAGCTCATGATCCCTGCTTTCATATGCATTGGGTTTTAAGCTTGTAGTTTGCACCGTTTTGGAGAAATTAATGAAAATATGTCATCCGTTTGGTCAATATTCAAAAATATTGGACTCATATTCTTATGATGGCAGACATGATGCTGCGTTTAAAACCGGGGTTAATGGACATTAAATGAAAGCTCTGGGTCTCTGCTTTCATATGCATTGAGTTTTAAGCTTGTAGTTTGCACCGTTTTGGAGATATTAACGAAAATGTGTCATCCGTTTGGTCAATTTTCCAAAATGTTAAACACACTTTCATTTGATGGCAGACATGATGCTGCGTTTAAAACCGGGGTTATTGGACATTAAATGAAAGCTCTGGGTCTCTGCTTTCATATGCATTGGGTTTAAGCTTGTAGTGTGCACCGTATTGGAGAAATTAACGAAAATATGTCATCCGCTTGGTCAATATTCCAAAATAATGGACTCACATTCTTATGATGGCAGACATGATGTTGCGTTTAAAACCGGGGTTAATGGACATTAAATGAAAGCTCTGGGTCTCTGCTTTCACGTGCATTTAGTTTTAAGCTTGTAGTTTGCACCGTTTTGGAGATATTAACGAAAATATGTCATGCGTTTGGTCAATTTTCCAAAATGTTAAACACACTTTCATTTGATGGCAGACATGATGCTGAGTTTAAAACCGGGGTTAATGGACATTAAATGAAAGCTCTGGGTCTCTGCTTTCATATGCATTGGGTTTTAAGCTTGTAGTTTGCACCGTTTTGGAGAAATTAATGAAAATATGTCATCCGTTTGGTCAATATTCAAAAATATTGGACTCATATTCTTATGATGGCAGACATGATGCTGCGTTTAAAACCGGGGTTAAATGACATTAAATGAAAGCTCTGGGTCTCTGCTTTCATATGCATTGAGTTTTAAGCTTGTAGGTTGCACCGTTTTGGAGATATTAACGAAAATATATCATTCGTTTGGTCAATATTCCATAATAATGGACTCATATTCTTATGATGGCAAACATGATGCTGCGTTTAAAACCGGGGTTAATGGACATTAAATGAAAGCTCTGGGTCTCTGCTTTCATATGCATTGAGTTTTAAGCTTTTAGTTTGCACCGTTTTGGAGATATGAACAATAATATGTCACCCGTTTGGTCAATATTCAAAAATATTGGACTCATATTCTTATGATGGCAGACATGATGCTGCGTTTAAAACCGGGGTTAAATGACATTAAATGAAAGCTCTGGGTCTCTGCTTTCATATGCATTGAGTTTTAAGCTTGTAGTTTGCACCGTTTTGGAGATATTAACGAAAATATGTCAACCGTTATGTTAATTTTCTATAATGTTAAGCACACTTTCATTTGATGGCAGACATGATACTGCGTTTAAAACCGGGGTAAATGGAAATTAAATGAAAGCTCATGATCCCTGCTTTCATATGCATTGGGTTTTAAGCTTGTAGTTTGCACCGTTTTGGAGAAATTAATGAAAATATGTCATCCGTTTGGTCAATATTCAAAAATATTGGACTCATATTCTTATGATGGCAGACATGATGCTGCGTTTAAAACCGGGGTTAATGGACATTAAATGAAAGCTCTGGGTCTCTGCTTTCATATGCATTGAGTTTTAAGCTTGTAGTTTGCACCGTTTTGGAGATATTAACGAAAATGTGTCATCCGTTTGGTCAATTTTCCAAAATGTTAAACACACTTTCATTTGATGGCAGACATGATGCTGCGTTTAAAACCGGGGTTATTGGACATTAAATGAAAGCTCTGGGTCTCTGCTTTCATATGCATTGGGTTTAAGCTTGTAGTGTGCACCGTTTTGGAGAAATTAACGAAAATATGTCATCCGTTTGGTCAATATTCCAAAATAATGGACTCACATTCTTATGATGGCAGACATGATGTTGCGTTTAAAACCGGGGTTAATGGACATTAAATGAAAGCTCTGGGTCTCTGCTTTCACGTGCATTTAGTTTTAAGCTTGTAGTTTGCACCGTTTTGGAGATATTAACGAAAATATGTCATCCGTTTGGTCAATTTTCCAAAATGTTAAACACACTTTCATTTGATGGCAGACATGATGCTGAGTTTAAAACCGGGGTTAATGGACATTAAATGAAAGCTCTGGGTCTCTGCTTTCATATGCATTGGGTTTTAAGCTTGTAGTGTGCACCGTTTTGGAGATATTAATGGAAATGTGTCATCCGTTTGGTCAATATTCAAAAATATTGGACTCATATTCTTATGATGGCAGACATGATGCTGCGTTTAAAACCGGGGTTAAATGACATTAAATGAAAGCTCTGGGTCTCTGCTTTCATATGCATTGAGTTTTAAGCTTGTAGTTTGCACCGTTTTGGAGATATTAACGAAAATATGTCAACCGTTATGTTAATTTTCTATAATGTTAAGCACACTTTCATTTGATGGCAGACATGATACTGCGTTTAAAACCGGGGTAAATGAAAATTAAATGAAAGCTCATGATCCCTGCTTTCATATGCATTGGGTTTTAAGCTTGTAGTTTACACCGTTTTGGAGAAATTAATGAAAATATGTCATCCGTTTGGTCAATATTCAAAAATATTGGACTCATATTCTTATGATGGCAGACATGATGCTGCGTTTAAAACCGGGGTTAAATGACATTAAATGAAAGCTCTGGGTCTCTGCTTTCATATGCATTGAGTTTTAAGCTTGTAGGTTGCACCGTTTTGGAGATATTAACGAAAATGTGTCATCCGTTTGGTCAATTTTCCAAAATGTTAAACACACTTTCATTTGATGGCAGACATGATGCTGCG